>NW_024038597.1:965000-1175326 GCF_016077235.1 Cyprinodon tularosa
GTGTGTCTTTGTCATGATCAAGACAGAAGACCCAAATTTTCGGCCAGAAACACAGAAGTAGAACTTAAACAGTTTAGGAGCGCATCCACCGAGGACCAGGGGTTACTAAGAATGGAGATGTAGGTTAGTGGCTTAAAGGAGTTGAAATAGTGAAACTAACAAAACCACTGATCTTATCAGAGTCCTCCCTTCAGCGGGGATCAGCAGCTTTAACAGAGCGGACTGCTCCTTTAACAGATGTTTGGGTGGCCAACAGTTGGGTGGCCTGGAGCACAGAGGCAGGATCAAGGTCCTGGAAGACAGACTCAGGCTTAATGATCAGGGGGCTTGGAAGGAGGCTAAAGTCAAGGGTCGTTATCTAGAAGGCCGGAAAATCCAACAAATTCTAGGCAAGAGGGAAAATCCATGAAGCAAAGATGTGGTCAAGAACAGGTAACATGAAGTGCTGCAATTATCTGGCCCTGTCTGCCTGCCACAGGCTGATTTATAACAGCTGAGAGACATAATGCTGATTGCTCTGCAGAGCAGCAGGCAGCACATGGAGTTGATCGCTCGATGGAAGAGCAGAGCAGGCAGACTGGCCAGAATCATAACAGTCTTCCTGTTGATCTTGGTATTCAACCAGAACTACTATTGGAAGTCAGTTAAAGAAACATCAGGAAGCAGAGTCTCAACTAAAGCCCCATTTTCCACTACCCTTTTAAAACCGTGCCAAGATCAGTCCGAGCACGGCAACAGAGATAACTGTCAGGTTAAAACTGAACCAACCCCTGCCAGACACAACCGAACCAGGCTTAACTTGGTCTAGTTCATCAGTAGGGCTTAGGGCGGTTCAGATCTTAGATATCAAAGAGTGCTTACAGTCTCCTTAAAATCAGCCTCCGTAATCATGAAATTTCAGACATTCATAAAAATCCTAGCTTCCCTACTCTGCCACATGATTTCCAGTGATGATTCTGCTTAGCAGGGTGATGAACCTCAACGTCTGTGGTTGTTTCCTGCGTCTGGAAGCCCTGATTAGACTATTGCTTATCGTATCCACTTCCTGAAAGCCGACTCTGTCAAGAAAATTCACCAAAGCCTGCCTTCTTCGCCTGACTCTCTGCAAACTTTCTTTAGAGAGGTGTAGTACCGTAGATCGTGAAAATATATATACACATGTTTAAGCTAAAAGAAGTAAAGAGCTAAGTTAAAGCTGCAGCAAAACGTCCATATTGAAGAAGTATATGCTAAGTATAATCTAAGGATGGGCAGCAAATTTACTATTCCCAGGTGTTAGGCCAAAGCCCTTTGCAAATGGCGAATCAAAGCTTCATTGTTCAGAATTTTTTTATAACACTCCATCTCAGTTAAGTTACCTGGAATTAACGGACTCGGGGAAAACCATGATGGTGTTTTTCAACAATCGCCACTAGGAGGCAAGGACTCATGCTAGCGTGGTGTGTAAATGGTCTTAAGGAGCCGAGCTCGGCGCGGTTAACTGATTCAAGCTTGGCATGGATGGGTTTTCAGACGGCAGTGTAAATGGAGCTATAGTGACTCAACATTTTGAGGGAGGTCGGCCATGTTTAAACCTCAAACCTTTTGTTTGGTATGCTCCCGTCTGTTGAAGACAACATAGTGAGATCCGAAGAGGGCTTTGGGAAGGAGATCAAAGCAGCTTATAGGAAAACAGGAAGCTGCCTTTGATTTAAGCCTGTTTTGTAGTTACATTGACCTGGAGGACTTATGCTACGTTCACACCGCATGAGCTTTGGGCATCAAAAAAGCTTCTGCTGCTTCATTTCTGATGCTCGTCCTCATTAAGGTCAGCCGTCCAGTAAAGTGAGTCTGATGCTTCTGCTGCTCCTGTGTTCGATGCCAGAGAGCAGCTTTGCTATATTAGCTGTGATCAGTGGGTAGAAAGTAGTTATAATCTCTGTTGAAGTGAGAAAGTCCTCCTGAAAACATGGTCTGTGCAGTCAGTTCATCCAGATTACCATCCTGCCTTCAAAGATTATTTCTCTGTGGGAGCCGCTCAGAACCCCACATTAGAGCAGGGAATATTAGCCCGAACCCGACGGGACCCGAGAGGTCCTGCCGGGTTCGGGCTGTACTTTTTATTATTTCATTCGGGCCGGGCCGGGCTCGGGCTTTAAACCGTTATATGCGCGGCAAATAAATTATCATGTGATAACGTTCGATCTATACGCGATGAATGCAAAATGGATGTTACAGAAGTGAAACGGAGATTAGCCCTTAATGCGCACAATTGAAAAATATCGGGCTGCAAACGGGTCGGGCTCTACGAAGCTGTCAATCATAACGGGCCGGGCACGGGCCTGGTTCTTTCGGACTCGGGTCAGTTTCGGGCTTACTTTCAAGGCCCGTTTCATGCTCTACCCCACATACCGGCGCTGCGCTGTCACTGGGAATCCCCAGCAGCAGCTGCCTCATGCCCGCTCGCCTCTTGGGGGTTTTCCCCTCCTGTTGGTGGCGGCTGGAAGTAGATGTTAGCGTTTTTCAGGTCTGTGGTACAAACTGCAGGCAGCAGGATAATAAAAATAAAACATATTTGAACATTTTAAGTTAATTTATGCGTTAATAAACTGTTTCAGAGGAGTGATCATAGCGCTCTGCATCAGCAGTGCTGTGTCGGACTCCCTGCCAGCTCCCAGATCAGCAGCAATAGTAAAATTTTTCCAACTCCAGCAGCTGCTCCTGCTTTTTTGAACGCGCTGTAGGACCTTTTGATTCTCCTTTATGTGTATCAACCATAAACACTGCATGTAAAACGGCTACTTCTGCTGACCGAAGCACGTCACATCCGGTGTGAATGTAGCATTAGAGTATGGGGGCATTAATGTTACAATATTATTTACAAATGTGCATTAGGAGTTGTATATCTGTATCTGGATTAGTGGGTGCAGTGGGATTTGAAAATGTGTGAGATTAGTGTGTCTGTACGAGAATCTGTACACGTGTAAAATAACTTGTGTGTAATCCGATTTGCAATGTGTTAAAAAAAAACTCACTAATATGTATTCAGATCTACAAATGCTTAATAAGATCAAATCTGTAGACCAGTCTGTAAACACACAGTCCCGTAAGTCTGAAGTATTTTCTCTTCAACGATAAGAAATCCAGAAAAATCATTGATCACAAGTCCAGCGGTTTCTCGGTTGGCTCTCTTTACACACATGATTTTTTGCTACACTTCGGCTGTGTAAGATCTGCAAATGCGTAGAGAGGATTCATATCTGTAATATCTGTATTTGCTGCCCTGAGTGAAGGTTGCATTATTGCAAAAACATTGCATACCAATGGATTATTTGTAGCTTCAAATGTCCAGTCCCCCTCGCTGTTAGGAGCCATCTTTCCTTGACAAGTGAACTCTCATAGCAGGAAAAAAAAAGATTCAGCCTTTGAGCAAGTGAGCCTGTGAGCCTGCACTCAGGGCAGCAATTCCAGATATTACACATATGAATCCTCACTTCGCATTTGCAGATCTCACATGACAGAAGTGTTGCAAAAATAACGTTTAAAGTGAGCCAACCAAGAAACTTCTTGAATTGTAACCATTTTTCCGTATTTCTAGACATTGAAGTGAAAATAATTCAGACTTAATTGTCTCTCTGTCTTTACAAAATGATCTGTGCATTTGCAAATCTTAGTGGATTTCTTACACATTTGCAAATAAGATTACACACAACTTATTTTACACATTTGCAGATTCTCGTACAGACAAACCAATCTCCTCACACATTTTCAAATCCCACTGCACACACAAATCCACATACAGACACACAACTCTCCGCACATATTTGCAAACAATAATGCAACAATAATATTAGACTTTACACAGGCATAAGGTTTCCTTACAATTTCCAATTCCAGCATTTGGAAAACAGTCCACGAGGAGAGGAGATTGAAAATTCTGCCACTATCCGCAGGCCTGGACATAAAAGAGTTCACCCAGAGGGAAGCTAAAGAAAAGTTTGCTAAACCTTAAGATGCCAGCATATAAGCAGCAATCGGTAACATACTTAAAGGAATAGTACACCCAAAACATGATTAGCCTTCATTTTCTACTCACCCCCATGCTGAACAACACTCTGGAGTACTTTTTTGATATCTCAAATGCATCTGGAGATCTGGGAGGCTTCTTGCTGTCTGCTGACATTCAAATAATGGAGGTCTATGGCGCCCGAGGCAGAAAGGTCCATAAAAGTCCACAAAAAACGTGTCAATATTCCTCCATACTGCTCGTCCAATGTATTCCAAGTGTCCTGAGTGGGTAGCGTCCATAATTTACTCGAAACTAAGTCATTTAGAATGTTTTTAGAGCATAAACAGTAGTGTATAGGATTTCCTGAAAGCGCGCACCTGCGCGTTCATGATGCTACGGAAGCCGGCAGACCAAACCAGATGAAAGTGCGCATTCAGCGTCTGCTCTGCCGATAATGCAAGCGTAGAAGAAGAAATGTGCTGTTTACCTGTGCAAAGAAAGAAACAACGAAAGAAAAATGTCTGAGGACTTCAGTGTTGAGGAAGAGCATGAGTTCTTTGCCGAGCTGAATGCGCACTTTCATCTGGTTTGGTCTGCCGCGGTTTCCGTAGACTCGTGAACTCGCAGGCGCGAGCTTTAAGAAAATCCTATACACTACTGTTTATGCTCTAAAAACATTCTAAATGACTTTGTTTCGAGTAAATTCTGGACGCTACCCACTCAGGACACTTGGAATACATTGGACGAGCAGTATGGAGGAATATTGACACGTTTTTTGTGGACTTTTATGGACCTTTCTGCCTCGGGCGCCATAGACCTCCATTGTTTGAATGTCAGCAGACAGCAAGAAGCCTCCCAGATCTCCAGATGCATTTGAGATATCAAAAAAGTACTCCAGAGTGTTGTTCAGCATGGGGGCGAGTAGAAAATGAAGGCTAATCATGTTTTGGGTGTACTATTCCTTTAAGGTTTTGGACATTGGACTTTTTTTACGTACGAAAACCAACCCCCGGACAGCAGTGGCTTTTCTAAAATTTTAGAATTTTTGATATGGCTAAAAATTGCCCCAACTTTACCAAATGTGAAGTTTTTAGATTAAACGGACTAACTGAGAAATAAGGAATAGAAAGTCTTGGACGAAGTCAAAGTCTGGACCTGTAGCTCTGAACTGAACTTGGAAAGAAGTGAGGAATGCTCTGATCTTTATATTGGAGAAACCAAACAACCTCTCAACACAGAAGAGCGCCCCCCCTGGACAAGACTCAGCTGTACATCTAAACCTTCTGGACAAAGGCGTTCTTTTGAGGACCAGAATGTTCGCAGTTTGGACAAAGAAGTTTGAGAGGGGGATGAAGGAAGCCATACATGTTAAGAAAGAAAAGACAATATTAAAAACAGAGGGGGTGGACTCAAGTTTTAGCTTTCAAAAGACCTCGCCTATTCAACCAGGCCAACAATTCCCTTTAAATGACCTCTCTTTCAGAGACATAGACAGGTATGGGGCATTGCAGGCTAACAAAAGGAGCCAAATTGACCCCCATTCCAAAGGGGTGGACCCATTCGTCCGTTTCAATTTCCATGTTTTCTAAATCAAAACAAGGCTTTGCTTTGATCCACTCTATAAAGCCTGGAACTCAACGCTATTTCTGACATTTTGAATTAAAAAAATCTTCCTGAATGGGAAGAGAAACGTCTTCAAACTTGGAAAAAAGTCCAGTGGATTGTTTTATTTTTAACTTTTTTGGAAATAAATGTGTTCTTGTTTCTATGTTTTCCTCAGTAGGTGATTTCTGATGTTTGCTTGTGATTAAATCTAATATTTGATGGTAATTTAACAGTGTCAAATTTCCCAAACGATGCTTCCTTCCTTCACAGACCATCAATCCGTCTATATAGGCGTCCCAGTTTCCCGTGGCTTACGGCGCAAACGGAGGCGACGGCGCTCCAGTCGAGAGGCTCAGGACATGGACAGGGACAGACACTACAGCCACAGCAGACATCATGGCAATGACCGCTACAGAGACATCGACATAGAGGAAGGACTCATGGATTCAGCTGAGCAGAGTCTGCAGGACATCAACCGGACAAGTAAGACCCACCAAACAGACCTTCCATCTGTGGTTGACGTAGAATCTGAGGATGACTCAATTCCTCCTGTTTAAGTAGACAAAGGTGAAGATTTACTGACAGCTTCTTCATAGCTCAGGCTGATTCTGAACTAAAGACTCCAAAAATCACTACTATTGTTAAAGAAAGTTCTGTGTTTCCACAAGCTTCCTCTTTCCGGTTCTTTCTCTGAGAAGAGATCACCTAGGACAAACTCTTTAAAATAACACTTCATAATCTGTGAAATAACCAGGAGACATGACAACAGATTTGGACAGAAATTATAATCGTACTCAGATCAGAGAAGTTGCTTAGAGTTACAGAAGGCAGCTGCTTACCAATTAAAGAAAGATTTTATACATCTTCAGTCTCACACATCATCACATCGTTACATCATAGACGTTAGCAGATGCGGAGGCATCCATAGCTGCAGCTATATCAAAATATTACACTTTGTTTTTAGATTAAGGTCACCGCTCTCATTCCATTCACCAAAGCTTTACCACATGCAGAATAAAGAGAACTGTATGTCCAGAGAGAGGGACTGTCCTAATTAGATAAACTACAGGGAAAAATATTAGTTCTGACACGCAACAGGCAGGAAATATTAGGGTTTTACAGACTCACACATCATTAAAGGCAAAGTCCGGTCAGCAACGAATAATTAATGGATCATTATCTATACCTAAAACTAATATATTCGCAGTGATTTAAGGAATTTGGCGTTAATCGGTAAAAAAAATAAAAACAATAATTTGCATCGCGATCACTGAGTCTGGGAGCGGCCATTGTTACCCAAACATAGTAGCCCCTCCCTCCTGCCATCTTCCAGCAGTGACGTCACGGTGCGGTAAGCCTAGCGCCATTCTCCCCGCTTTACAAGCTAAATCAATGGGAACTACTAGACACATCTGCAATCAACAACAATTATTGAAGATTTCCAGAGGACTTCACCATTGAAATTCACCAGAGCTATAGTGAAACTGACAATGCCCACGTGCATGGCAGCTGGATGCTGGAATACATCGGGTAAAAGTGAAAAAAAGAGTTATTCCACCTTTCTGATTCCTGATCCTCCACGGACGGGTTGGTCGTTGGATCGCCAACTTGAAGAGGGAGGACTTGCCATCGAACTTCTGGCCAGAGAAAAAACCCGTAATATGTAGCCAACATTTGGAAGAAGAATGTTTTCAAGATGACTTGGATAATAGCGCGTTGTGACAAACACCAGATACAGCACTGGGACTCGATCAACAGCCGATACCGCACCGTGACGTCACTAACCAGTAGGTGGCAGTAGTGTTCTTTGACAAACATGGATGCCTCCAGTAAAGCACATTCACATGAAAATTACTCTGAATTAAAAACACTGATCATTTATTGAACAGTTTGTAATAATTTCAGATTTAAAGAACTTTCAGAAGTTTGAATTCTGAATGTGAGCGGACTTTTCCTTTAATAAGAATAATCATAAAACTATTAATGATGGTGATGATGATCAATAGAAATCAAATTAACTTCATTTTTTAATGTGTTTTATTCAAAGCCATTAATGGAGGCAGTGCTGCCATCATGTTGTGTTCTCTTCCATCTCTCAAACCCGTAATCGACGCTCACATCAGCAGAGGCTCTTCCTGGTTCTCCTGCAGCTCTGGATAAAATAACTGATATCTCTTCATTTTAGCGGCTTCCTTGGTTGAATATTTTTAGCCAGTTTTCACTTTAAACTGAAATGGGATCGTCTGAAATCCAAAGTGAAACCATCCTCTCTGTGACTAACTCGGTAGTACGGAAGAGAATTAGTGCCACAGAATAAAAAGCTAACTGATTATTCTATATTAACATAGAAAAAAAAGTCAGAATTCTAACTTTTTTCTCATATTAAATTTAATAAAATTAAATAAAAAGATCTGTTAACTTTTTCTATTTTTTTTCCAGTGCCCCATTCCTAAAAAAAAAGAAAACAAAGTCAAAATGCTGTAGCGGCTGGACGAAGAGGTGCATTATGGGGCACTGTTTTGGGTTGTTTGCTTGTTTATTTCTTTGTTATTCTGTTTGAATGTTGCTCATGTTGTTTATTGTTCATATTTGCCTCAGTTCATGCTGTTTTGGGGGTGTGTGTTGAAGGCATGTGAGTTTCACCCTGAGTGATAAGGCTGTTGGGTTTACTGAAGGGTTGTGCTGCATCCCTAGCGGAGTTGTTGAAGAATAAATAAACACTGTTGAAATCAGTCAACTAAGCCTGATTATTTGTAACACTCACCGGCGTTACATTGGTGTCAGAAGTGGGATGATGGATCCAGGCTACATCCACGGAGGAGCACAGGAGCTCATCAAATCTGCGCAACACAGATCTGCGTGGATAGCGGAGCAGTGGAGAACCCCGAGTCGCCCAGATGGTTCCAGCGGCCTGCGGATGCCTCATCGTGAAACAGCAAAAATGGCTGAAGATGGTGGCGAACAGAGCTCCAAGTCCAATTCTCAGCCTACTGCCACGAAGACTGCTGTGAAGCTGCCCAAGTATGACGGCACGAACCAGCTGGAGCTGTACCTGAGGCAGGTTCGAATTGCAGCGGCGCACAACGGCTGGAGCGGTCCGGAAACCGCCACACACCTGGCTCTCGCTCTGGAGGGTGAAGCCCAACAAGTCCTACTGTACCTGGCGCCAGAGGAGGAAAATGATGTGTGCGCACTCATCACGGCGCTGGAGCGGCGATTCGGGCGGCGTACAGCTGAGACAGCGGAAAGAGAGAAGTTAGTCAGCCGCCGCCGCCGGGAAGGAGAAAGCCTCGGGGCCTTCGCTGCTGACATCCAGCTACATGCTCGTCGAGGATACCCGAGTTTTCCTGTGGGGGCGCAGGAAGAATTAGCACTCCACGCGTTCCTGCAAGGGCTCAACCCGGAGCAACTCCGCCAGCACGTCCGCCTCGCAATGCCGCAATACCTGGAGGAGGCAATCAGGGAAGCAGAGCGTGCAGAGACCATCCTCTCGGCGTCATGGGTGGAACCTCAACCTCTCGTTCAGCTGGTTAACCGGGAGGAGCAGGAGGAGATACGCCAAATCCAGTATCCAGCCTCACAACAACATCCTGTGGTGAGACGTCCACGTCGCTCTGACTGCTGCTACAGGTGTGGAGAACCGGGACACCTTGCACGTGACTGCCCCGCCCCCACACCAAAAGCCCGGCCCCGCCTGCAGGAGGGAAACGACGATGGGATGGCCAGCAGAGGGGGCCGTCATCCCAGCCTGTAATACCCCTCCAAGGTCGCTGCACGCTGGTAGGACGTTTTGGCTGTACAAAGGGACTTTATATGCACTGCCAGCTTGACCATAATCACTGTCTAGCCCTACTGGACACAGGGGCTACTATTTCTCTGGTGCGGCCGGGAACGCTTCCGGACACGACGGGGACATTGACAACTGTGTGGACACCCACAACCACACAGCTGATGACTGTGACTGGAGAAAAGGCAGGACTAATGGCCAAGAAGCTGCTGAGGGTCCGGGCTGGTAATCAGGAGGTGGTCCATGAGTTCTGGCTTGCCGACATTAAGGAACCGTGCATCATCGGCCTGGACCTTATGCAACGCTGGGAAGCCTGCATCGACGCGTCACGGGCGAAAGTTACACTAGGAGGCGAGACCTTGATGTTGCAGCGTGGGAGGGAGTGACAGGAGGAGCTTGGGCGGACCTATACCACCAGCCACACTGCCCCAGAACATCATGCTGAGCCAGAGGGCCCGTCCATCTCCAACCAAAGCAGTTCAACAGAGACGGAGACAGCGGTGCAGGACCTGTTACAATGCAGCTGTACCGGTCTGAACGCTGAGCAACAGGGTGAGTTAATAGCCCTCCTTAATAACTTTAAAGACATTTTTGCAGCCAAAAATGAGGACTGTACGCAGACCGGACTAATCCAGCACCAGATCGACACTGGCTCAGCTCCACCCATCCGCCTCCGCCCCCACCGGCTGGCTTTTGCCAAAAGGCAAGCAGCAATGGACATGATTAACCAGATGGCCGCCGCAGGAGTTATCGAGCCGTCTGACAGTCCATGGGCAGCGCCAGCCGTGCTGGTCAAGAAGAAAAGCGGAGAGTGGCGCTTTTGTGTGGACTATCGACGCCTGAACAGTGTTACTAAGAAGGACTCTTATCCCCTCCCCCGTATTGATGATGCTTTAGACTGGATTACGGGATCTCAGTCGTTCAGCTCTCTCGATCTGCAGAGCGGCTATTGGCAGGTGGAACTGGCCCCTGACGCAAAGCCCAAGACTGCCTTCACCATCGGCCAAGGGCTTTGGCAGTTTCGGGTGATGCCATTTGGACTTTGTAATGCCCCAGCCACATTTGAGCGTTTAATGGAGAGAGTCCTCGCTGATGTTCCCCGGAGCCGCTGCATCGTTTATTTGGATGACCTGCTGGTGCATGCAGATGGGTTTAAAAGGGCCCTAGCCAACCTCAAGGAGGTGTTTGGTGCCATCCGCCAAGCCGGACTGAGGCTGAACCCCGCCAAGTGCCGTCTCATGTCTAGAGAAACCGAGTTCCTGGGGCATGTGGTCAGCGCCAAAGGAGTGGCCACCAACCCAGCCAAGGTGGCTGCTGTCAAGGACTGGCCAACTCCCAGTAACGTAAGTGAGCTGCGGAGTTTCCTGGGGCTGGCCTCATATTAACGGCGTTTCATCAGGGGCTTTGCAACCATTGCTAGCCCGCTCCACCGCTTGACAGATAAGGGCCACAAGTTTTGCTGGGACGAGAGTTGCTCTGCTGCATTTGATCAACTCCGAACGGCCCTGACCGAAGCTCCAGTCCTGGCCTATCCGGATCCACACCGACCCTTTATTGTGGACACCGATGCCAGCAACACTGGGGTAGGTGCAGTGCTGGCGCAGCGAGGAGAGGATGGGGAGTGCGCGGTAGCCTACTTCAGCCGTGCCCTCAGCCGTGCTGAGCGGAACTATTGTGTCACACGAAGGGAGTTGCTGGCTGTTGTTTTGGCTGTGCAACACTTCCGCCCATATCTCCAAGGCAGCCGCTTTACCCTGCGCACAGACCATGCTTCCCTTACCTGGCTGTTAAGTTTCAAGCAGCCGGAGGGCCAGGTGGCGTGGTGGTTGGAGACGTTACAGAGTTATGACTTTGACCTCCAACACCGAGCTGGGCATCACCATGGCAACGCTGATGCGCTCTCCCGACGACCCTGCAAGACGTGCCGTTACTTTGACCGCCAGGAGGAACGAGACCAACTGCCAGCTGTGGCGGCTGCTTCTGCTGTGGAGGGCCTGGAGTCGCAGTCCCCGATGGAGCTACAGCAGCTACAAGAGGCCGACAGGACGCTGGCTCATGTAAAAAGCTGGTTGGTAGCGAGCAGACAACCGGAGTGGCCAGAAGTGTCAGCTCACAGCCCAGAGCTTAAATCGTACTACTCCCAACGGAACAACATTGAGCTTCATGACGGTCTGCTGTACAGGCGGTGGCAGGTTCCAGACCGAGGATCCAACATCCTTCAGCTGCTGATTCCCCAAGTGCTCCGCTCTCAAGTCCTCCAACTGAGTCACGGTTCGGCAGCCTCGGGCCATTACGGGATTACGAAGACCCTTTGCCGGCTCAAGGCGCGGTTCTATTGACCTGGTTGTCGCACCGATGTGGAGTTATACGTCCAATGCTGTGACAATTGTACCGCCCGGAAGGGTCCAACCCAACGCTCCCGAGCACCGCTGCAGCAGTACCTGGTGGGAGCCCTAATAGAACGGGTGGGAGTGGACATCCTTGGGCCATTTCCAGTGACTGAGTCCGGTAATCGCTACATCCTTGTGGCCATGGATTATTTCACAAAGTGGCCCGAGGCGTACGCGGTGCCGGACCAAAGCGCAGCAACCATTGCGGAGAAGCTGGTGGAACAGATGTTCACCCGATTTGGAGTTCCTGCAGAGCTCCACAGTGACCAGGGTCGAAACTCAAGTCACAGGTGTTTGGTGAAGTGTGCCGGCGGCTGGGGGTGCACAAAACTAGGACGACGCCACTGCATCCTCAGAGTGATGGACTGGTAGAGCGGTTTAACCGTACCCTGGCCACGCAACTGGCAATTCTAACAAGCACTCACCAACGAGACTGGGACCGTCACCTACCCTTGGTCCTTTGGTCCTACCGCACTGCAGTTCAGGAGTCCAGTCAGTGCACACCTGCTGCCCTCATGTTTGGGCGAGAGCTCCGTACACCAGTAGATTTGGTGTTCGGGGCCCCACCAGAACCCGAGATTGTAGGTGGACCAGAGATGGACTACTACCGCCGCCTGAGGGACCGCCTTCAGGAGGTCCACGAGTTCACTCGACAGGCGCAGGCTGGCGCCGGCGTAAAACAAAAGAGGGCCTACGACACACGCTGCACGGGACAGGTGTTTAAGTATGGAGACAGAGTGTGGGTGTATTGCCCTATTCGGAAGAAGGGTGTTTGTCCCAAGCTGAGCAGCCACTGGTAGGGACCTGCAGAGGTGGTGGGTGGGCTGTCTGATGTGGTGTACCGGGTGCGCCTTCCTGGACGCCGGCGAGTGGTGGTGCTTCATCGTGACCGGCTGGCACCGTACCACCCCCTTGCCCCACCGACTGTTCAGAGAGACACTGATCCTGTTTCTGAGGAGCCAACACAGCACCAGACCGTCGCAGAGGACAGTGGGCGGCCGACGCAGTTGCGCCGACTTCCTGTTCGTTTCAATGATTTTTATATGACTGATGGGGTCGCCGGGGACGTCTGACCCCTTAGGAGGGGGCTATGTAGCGGCTGGACGAAGAGGTGCATTATGGGGCACTGTTTTGGGTTGTTTGCTTGTTTATTTCTTTGTTATTCTGTTTGAATGTTGCTCATGTTGTTTATTGTTCATATTTGCCTCAGTTCATGCTGTTTTGGGGGTGTGTCTTGAGGGCATGTGAGTTTCACCCTGAGTGATAAGGCTGTTGAGTTTACTGAAGTGTTGTGCTGCATCCCTAGCGGAGTTGTTGAAGAATAAATAAACACTGTTGAAATCAGTCAACTAAGCCTGATTATTTGTAACACTCACCGGCGTTACAATACAGACTTTTTTCTCATATTAAAGGAGAATTCCGGTTTTTAACACTTTTAGCCCATTTTCTGTAGTGTCCAGGATGAAATCGAATGATCGACACCAAAATTTTGACAATTGGTCCTGTCTCGGCTATTTGGCTCATGCAGAATCCCCCCTGGCTGCTTCAGAATGGCTTGCATAGCGCATGTCCGATAATGTCCTTAAAACAACCTTAAACGTTCTTTTTTAAAAATATGCTACTCACCGGGTCGTGAGCGCTGTTCAATGACATTCCAAAAAAAGTTTTGTGAAGAAAAAACGTTCCTGTAGTGTTTTATTTAGCATTTTGTAAATCCCATTGAGTTCTGTTGGAATAGTCAATATCCCTCCGTCACCGGAAACGGAAAGGGGGCCTGTTTACGCTTAGTTGTAGTCTTTTCGCAAGGCCCAAGTGTTTCTGCTTCACTCTGTGTACTGCGACGTCGAGGTGCTAACGTCTCTGTTAAACACTTTAAAAAACTCTGAAAATTTGTTTGCTATGTCCTACACAGTGGTCCTACATTCCCAAAGTATAGAGACATTGTCGCCAACTAGTGGTCTGGAGTGTGCAACGCTTCAGATTCGAACGGGAAGCGGAAGTTTATAAGCGGTTGTGATGTATCGGAAAAAATAGTTTTTGGATTTACAAAATGCTAAATAAAACAAGACAGGAACGGTTTTTCTTCACGAAACTTTTTTTGGAACGTCATTGAACAGCGCTGACGACCCGGTGAGTAGCATATTTTAAAAAAAGAACGTTTAAGGTTGTTTTAAGGACATTATCTGACATGCACTATGCAAGCCATTCTGAAGCAGCCAGGGGGGATTCTACATGAGCCAAATAGCCGAGACAGGACCAATCGTCAAAATTTTGGTGTCGATCATTCGATTTCATCCTGGACATTACAGAAAAGGGGCTAAAAGTGTTAAAAACCGGAATTTTCCTTTAAACTAAAATTTAAAAAATGAAAAAAATATGTTATCTTTTCTGTTTTTTTTGTTTGTTTGTTTTTTTCCAGTGGCCCCATTCCTAAAATAAAAGAAATAAAAAAAGTCAGAATTCCGTCCTTTTTTTCCTCATATTAATCTAAAAAAAAGAAAAAAATCAATTACCGTAGTTAACTTTTCAGTGTTTTTTTTGTTGTTGTTGTTTTTTGTACTGGCCCCATTCAAAAAACAAAGAAAAAAGTCAGAATTCTGACTTTTTATGAATTAATTTTTTTCAGGGGCCCTAATCCTGTTCTTTTGTTTGATCTGATCTTGATCTATTTCTGATTATAACTTTTTACTGGTTGAACTGGTTTTGTCGTGCGGTTCTTCGTCCTGCAGCTTTTAGATGAGTCCCTATATAACAGAGCCATGGCTCAACATTGTCTGAGTTTTCTTCCATAAAAATGTTGTTATTTTTAGTAAAAACCTCCAGATTCAACAGAGTAAAAAGCCATGAGAAAGGTTGTGGCACTTTCTAAGAGATGTATAGCCCAGAAGCTTCCATATAAAGATGATGGTCTGAGATACTTTGCTGCTTTAGGACCTGAAGGACTCGCTGTAATCCATCCAACCATGATTAGATTTCTATCTAGAGAATTTAACATTTTGATTGATTGAGTTTGATTGAATCATTTGTGTTGAGATGGTTGATAAACTGTAGATTTTTGTCAAAGTTCCTTTGGTCAAACCGACTCTGAGCAAAGCTAATGCTTTAACACTTTAAAGGGCAAGTTACCATTTCTGATACATCTTATTTTGGCAATTCAATGAGCCTCTGACTGATATATTACCCACTGTAAATTAAGTTTTAAAAAAAATGTTATCAAGAAAAAAAGATAAAAAGCTAAAAGTTAAAAAGATAATAAGCCTATTTAACATTTATAGTTAGGTTTATAAACTAAAAAAGTAAGTGTCAGTATCAGCATTAATGCCTCTAAGGTTATTTTGGACCAAATCAATGTGTTCCTTTCACTTTCAGATTGTTTTCATGAATTTCTTATAGAAGCACTTTTGGGTTTTTTTTTGCTTAATACACTCACCGGCCACTTTATTAGGTACCCCATGCTAGTAATGGGTTGGACCCCCTTTTGCCTTCAGAACTGCCTCAATTCTTGGTGGCATAGATTCAACAAGGTGCTGGAAGCATTCCTCAGGGAGTTTGGTCCATATTGACATGATGGCATCACACAGTTGCCGCAGATTTGTCGGCTGCACATCCATGATGCGAATCTCCCGTTCCACCACATCCCAAAGATGCTCTATTGGATTGAGATCTGGTGACTGTGGAGGCCATTTGAGTACAGTGAACTCATTGTCATGTTCAAGAAACCAGTCTGAGATGATTCCAGCTTTATGACATGGCGCATTATCCTGCTGAAAGTAGCCATCAGAAGTTGGGTACATTGTGGTCATAAAGGGATGGACATGGTCAGCAACAATACTCAGGTAGGCTGTGGCGTTGCAACGATGCTCAATTGGTACCAAGGGGCCCAAAGAGCACCAAGAAAATATTCCCCACACCATGACACCACCACCACCAGCCTGAACCGTTGATACAAGGCAGGATGGATCCATGCTTTCATGTTGTAGACGCCAAATTCTGACCCTACCATCCGAATGTCGCAGCAGAAATCGAGACTCATCAGACCAGGCAACTTTTTTCCAATCTTCTATTGTCCAATTTCGATGAGCTTGTGCAAATTGTAGCCTCAGTTTCCTGTTCTTAGCTGAAAGGAGTGGCACCCGGTGTGGTCTTCTGCTGCTGTAGCCCATCTGCCTCAAAGTTCCACGTACTGTGCGTTCAGAGATGCTCTTCTGCCCACCTTGGTTGTAACGGGTGGTTATTTGAGTCACTGTTGCCCTTCTATCAGCTCCAACCAGTCTGGCCATTCTCCTCTGACCTTTGGCATCAACAAGGCATTTCCGCCCACAGAACTGCCGCTCACTGGATGTTTTTTCTTTTTCGGACCATTCTCTGTAAACCCTAGAGATGGTTGTGCGGGAAAATCCCAGTAGATCAGCAGTTTCTGAAATACTCAGACCAGCCCTTCTGGCACCAACAATCATGCCACGTTCAAAGTCACTCAAATCACCTTTCTTCCCCATACTGATGCTCGCTTTGAACTGCAGGAGATTGTCTTGACCATGTCTACATGCCTAAATGCACTGAGTTGCCCCCATTTGATTGGCTGCTTAGAAATTAAGTGTTAACGAGCAGTTGGACAGGTGTACCTAATAAAGCGGCCGGTAAGTGTATATTCGGGCAAGTTGACGCTTCTTGTCATAAATTTTTGTCATCAAAATTGAAATTTGGATTTTCACAGTATTTCACTGAGTTCCCTATAAAGGGTTAATACAGATGAAGACCTAAACGTTGTTATAAATCCAAGTAGACACAGTTTAAGGGTTTGTTGGTTAAATAATATTATTATAATTATTATATAATATCATTTTATGTTTTTCTACTCTTTGTTTTGGGGTTTTCACCACATATATTCCTTTCAGACCTGCAATAAACCCGTCTCTTTAAGTCAGTAAATGTTCCTCCTGTGGGTTTTTGCTGTATTATTAGCTTTAAAATGTCCAGGTTAGAAGTTAGATCAGTTTTATTTGTAGGGTTTTCTTAGATAGAAAAGGTTTAACTATTTTCACTCAGTGGCCTATAAAAGGTTAACCTAAATGGAGACGAAGAACCGTTCGATTGACATGTTTAATCTTGTAATAAAGAACAGCATGGAGCGCTGAATTATTAACGGGATGTTAATAAATAGATTAACTGCCTTCTTGCACCTTAAGCTCTCTATAAGATCCTGTGTTGCTTCGATTTCTGACTGCAAACCGGATTTTTCTGTCAGACTGTGTCTCCCTCATGCATACATGCAGCAGCTCTGTTGGAGTCCATGACTTTGTGTTAAGATCAGGCGGCTCACAGAGGCTTTTATTTCAATTAGAATTTTTGTTTTTCCTTTGACTTGTTTTAATGTCCCTCTGGCCTTTTGAGCAGTAAACCGTGACCAGGCCGCTGTGACGAAGCCTGGATGAACATTGCTTCTCTTTTTGTCATAAACAGGCCAACAGATCGCTGTTGCTTTGGCTGCAGGGGGTGTTGCACTTAGCGAGGTCCTTGTGCTGCATTAAGTCGCAAGATAGCAGAGGTGTTTGATCAGACGGAGCCTTTGAACATCACCAGACTGAATTTTAAAATTTTCTGCTGGTTTTTCTGTACAAAAGCACATAAAACTGACAAGATACAACAAAGAGACATTATGCTATTAAGAAACACTAGAAAATGTCAGATTATAGGTTTTATTACCAGCAAGGTAAAGTATTGTCTCCCCAGAATAGATGAAAAAAAAAAGGTTTCTGTTCACTGAATATCTATACTGAGTTTCATCTTTTATATAGCGTTACCATAGAAACAAGAACATGTTTTTTGCTATAACTAGATTTATTTAGTGTAACTGATCAAACCAGGTTTGAGTTTCAGTGTCTTCAGAGCAGAGATGGCAAAAGTACTCACTTTCCGTACTTGAGTAAAAGTACAGATACTTGTGTTAAAAATACTCTGGTAAAAGTGGAAGTACTGATTAAACTTCTTTACTCAAGTAAAAGTAACAAAGTACAGGCTTGTAAATGTACTTAAAGTATAAAAGTAAAAGTAGAAACCACTTTTTTCATACCGTTGCCTACATTTTAAATGGATGTCTGCCAATAGGACTAGATCTCCGTTGTGTTCATTTTCAATCATCTCGTCGTCCATGCCACTATGCTAACGCCACCGCCACCAAGCTGCAATGATTTGCCGCCAATGAATACCGCCGAATCTGTCGATTCATCTTGTAGTGGTGCGTCAAATGCAACGTAGATTCCCATCCAATTAGATTGCATTTGGTATTGATGAGGTGAAAAATAATAACGGTAACTCCATTGAAATGATTCAAAACTAAAGTAACGAGACAATTTTTTTAAATGTAAGGAGTAGAAAGTACAGATATTTGTGTAAAAATGTAAGGAGTAGAAGTAAAAAGTCGCCATAAAAATAAGTCGTAAAGTAAAGTAAAAATATCAGAAAAATCTACTTGAGTACAGTAACAAAGTATTTCATCCATCTCTGCTGATCGTGCATCGTGTAGTATATGGAGGGTAACGATGGGTGATCAGCCTCTCACGACCACCTCCCGATCAGGAATCGTAAGGTTGGGAAAAAATCAAACATGTTTGAAATCCAGTTGGACGTTGTGAGGTGTTGGTGGACAAATTTTGCTGTTGAAGCAGAGCTACGAACCAATTTACCAGCATTCGCACATGTGCAAATGTTGACGAGTCTGACCTGCGCCATCTCCTGGCGCTGAGTCCAACATGTGTTTTTTGGACGTACAGTGTGAGCAGGTAGATTGCATCAGAGCGTCGGGTCGCACAGTGAGAGATAAAACATTATGACCTGTGAACCTTTAAACCCTGAGGTTTCCTTGTACAGTTCACTGCATGAAAAGTGGGATTTTCGTCAATATGCGGCACTGTAGATTGTCGTGGAACTTCAGGTTAGCGGCAGTTTACGACAATTTGCAGGCTTCGCCGAAAACTCCCGTAAATTGTCAGAAATTGACGTGGACTCTCTTAGGCAGTGTTCCCCCCATGTCTCCCCCCCATGGAATTCTAGGGGAGGCTTTAACATGTAAATGAACATGCTGTGAGCTATACAAACGCAAACCAGGGTTGCAGGGGGGGTTTTACCCCAAGTGACATCTTTCTGGATGAGAAAATCTCTGATACAAAGAGATCAGGCTCAGTATAGCCTCTTACATTTTAGCTTGAATTGATTTATTTAATTAAAGTATAGAGACCAAAACAGATCTTTAGCTGACAGAGCAATACATTTAGAGCAGTAATTATAAAAAAAAAAAATTGCATTTAAGATAAAAAATAAAATGTTGTCTGTCAATATGCTCAATTCACAATTACTTAAGTGGAAAAGTTTCAAGAAATGAGTCTGAGATTATTTACTTTATAACATGGCGCATTATCCTGTTGGAAGTAGCCATGAGAAGATTGGTACACTGTGGTCATAAGGTCAAGGTCAAGATCCGCAATTGCAATCGCACCAAACAGGAAAAAGAACATCGACAAATTCCGGTTCGTCAAATTAAAATATAGCAGCAACAGATCGGTGACTAGAAATTATAGCACAATTCTTATATATATATATTTCAATCTGAAAAACTCACACAGAGAGAAAAGATAATTAGAAGAATTTATTGATAAGAAAGTATAGTCTTTGGCGCTCAGACCTCGGCAGGAACATTCATGCTGAATTATGCTTTAACATGCATGAGTAGATGAATGTGAATAGGGATGTTCCCCCCGGGCCTGAAACTGGTGGTGGTTTAATCCGAGCTGGTTGACAAGGTGATCTGCTGGGCAGAATTGTGGGACTAGAAGACTGAGGGAGCTGACGCCGGGGCTTCACTCAGACTCGGGATATAGAGGTCCTGCTCGGTGATGCAGGCACCGTGAAGTGTCCATGATGAGCAAGCATGAAGCGACAGTGGAGAGGAAAAACTCCCCTTTGGGAAGAAACCTCTGGCAGAACCGGGCTCAACATGGTGGTCTTCTGCCGGACCAATGCGATGAGGCGAGGGATGGTGACAACTGGGATTAATACTCTCTGATGAGGTTGAGGTGAAGTCGTGTCATGGAGGACGATTCAGCTGCGATGGCGGAGAAGGGGATGGAGGTGGGTGAATTGTCGTCTGAATCGAAATCCGACAGCGATTGCAGGATAGCGGCTGTGGTGAGATTTGAGGGAGTTTATAAAGTGGAAGCAGGACGCTGATTGGGCTTCGTGGTGGAGTAGTTCGAAGCTGATTGGCTCGCTTCAGAGACGGATCCGCTTCTGATTGATGGAGGTAAGTCAGAGTTTCTTCAATTGAACTTTCGCTAGAGCTTCATAAAAAAAAAAAAACTAACAACGTTTATTTAAATGATTGGATCCAAACTATTGGTTATTCACCAACGAGGAAGCAGATTTCTCATCTCCATCAAAATATTTATTTTATACCGAGGGACTTAAACTTTAATCAAATCCATTCAAAAGAAACTTCTTATTACAGGAATGAAAAGAGATGCTGAGTTTGGAAGTAGTGAACAAGTTCATTAAAAAAAAAGCAGTTTTGAATTATCCTTATCCCCGTTACAAAAATCTACAAAAATATATATATATATTTGGGCAGAAACTGAACATATGCTGGATGATGGTGGGATTTTTTTAATATGTCATATTAAATTAAGCGCTCACAGGGTTCATACAGGAATGAGTGACTCTAATTTAATGCTATTTTAATGCTATTAGAAATGATTTTAATGCCATCAACAAGAACCATGTACACAAGTTATTAGTGTACATGAAATATGAAGGAGCTGCAAGCAGAGTTCCATGACTCCTGTATGTATGTAAACACACACACATACACATATATACGTATATATATATCCTCTAGCTTTTTCTCCACCTGGAGCGATATAATATATCTGACGAAATTGTTTTTATAAGCATTTTTTATTAAAGAATTATAAATACTTTGATAAACATATTTAAATAATTTTAGTGCCAATTAAGGCCTTGATAAAAAAAAAAAAAAAGAATGATTTTTTAATTATTTTTATTGATCCGCGGACACCCTGGTTCATGTTGCGCATGCTCTGTACGATCTCCAAGAAACTCAGAGCGGCGGGGCTGGATCCACAGTGGAGGATGGATGCTTTGCTTTGTGCAGGCGGTCTGGAGCGGAGAATGGGGGATTTCGGGGTAAAAGTCCTCTTGGACGCGATGGCGACTCTGCATCGAACAAGACGAACTCAAAGAAGAGATGCTAGCGGTAAATATATGTTCGATTACTGCCTGCTAAGCTAAAAGCGGCCTAGCCTGAGCTACGGCTAATAGCGGCTAATAGTAGCCTTGCAAGAACAAGCTTTATTAAAGTGTATTTTTTGTGATTTACAGGAAGCAGTACGCCGTCTTCACAACTCGGAGACTAATTGCAGGCGTTATGAACCGGAGCAAGGGTAAGATTTAAAGAATATGCTTTCATTCTGCGGTAAAAGGAAATGGATACCGATCATAGCTTTACATTTTGTTTTCACAGGCCTCCTATTTGCTCGGAGCCATCTCGGCAAGTCCAGATTTGCACGATGTTGATAAAGACGACATTGTGTGTAAGTGACTTGTTTTAATGTTTTCTCCTTCCTTGTTACTGTGACTTGCGTTTGATTTTTTATTTATACCACTCTCATTTAATTGTTTTCCAGCTTCCTGTAAGACGTATTTTCAGACGGTACGCAGGAGCTTCAGATATACGCAGCCAGCCAACACGCTGCGTGCGGAGGCTGAAGCAATCTGCTCGGAGTCGGGCCAGAAGAAAGAGGGTAAGACTTTATTTGGTGACTATTTTTCAGGTGCATTAATAGATGTGTTGTGTCCATACGCAGTGCGCTGATTCATTGTTTTTTTTTCAGCTGCTGAAAGCGAGGCAGAGTGTGCTAGCAGATGAGGAAGTGGAACTCTGGAAGTCCGCCTTCCTCGGCGGTGTCTCTGGATGGATTGTGCGGTCGCCGCCATTTCGTAGGCCGGATCCCTCTGAACTCTGTGTTAAGCTGCAGTCCCGGTTAGAAGCGATGCCGAAGTACAGGGCCACGCACAGTAGGCGTCTGCACATCGGACCTGCCTCAGAGGGAATGCTGCCAGTTACCTCCAACCCCGAGGAAGCAAACGGACCGTTCACGGACTTTTAATTTTTAGAAACGCATGTGTTTGGATACGCGTTGTATATAGTTGTGTGTGTTTTAATAAAGCTCTTTCTTTGCATAAAAAGCTTCCTGGCAAATCTTCATTTCCTGTATAAATTCATTCATGTCCTTGATGGTAGCATAATAATTGTGTAGTAGTGTAGGATAACATAAATACACACCATATGAATGAATAAATATATATATGAATGAATGAATATATATATTTATATGAATAAATATATATATGTAAATTTATATGTAAATATATATATATGCCAACCAATCACGTGCGACTTTACTTGTTTAAAAAGAAGTGGTTCCGTCCAATACTCAGTAAGAAAATTAAAGCCTGGCGTGGCCACGTGTGGTTTTGCTGCCAATCACGAGCGATTTTACTTGTTTGAGAATAGTGGTTTCAGCCAATATTGAGAAGGTTATTCAAGCCAGACCTGGCCAGCCGCGCGGGTTTGCTGCATTCATATGCTAATTAGGGCCATTAGTACAGCTGATCGCTCTCCACATACGTCATGGTACGTTTCCGACAATTTGTGGCACGACAAACGCGGACAAGCACGGGTTGCAAATTGTCGGAAACTGACGAAAATCAGGCAGATCTGCGGGAGTTTACGGGGGTTTACGGGGACGAAAATCTCACTTTTCATGCAGTGGTTTGAGCTGTAGCTGAGTACAACGATTGAAAATATCGCACAATGTATGCCTGGCCTTAGAGGATCTCGATATCAAGGAACCATGCCCCAAAATGTTATGGGTCTCCCCTTTTGGGACTTCTAAGTGATTCTGTTTTGTTGATCTTTGGTGTATTTTGTGTATTATATTTAAGCAGTCTGGAGTTACTCTCTGTTGCCCCCTTGTGCTTGTCTCCTTAGCTCCCTTCTAGTCACTTCCATCCACACCTGCTCCATATTATCTGATTACCCCAGTCTTTGTTCTGTCTCCCATATATACTCTCCCTGAGCAGTTCTTCAGTGCTGGTTCCTTGTTGATTGTTAGTTGCTTCCTCATCTCTTGCTCCCCACGTGAATTTTTCCCTGGTGTTTGCTGTTTTTTTTGGTTCTCAGTAGTGATGGTGAGATGAAGCCTCGTGAGGCATTAAACCGTTTGGCCAAATTGCTTCAACTATCCCCACAAAATAAATATGAATATAAATATAATCTTTATCAGATAAAATTGTCCCAAAATTTAGAAAATTTCTATTTAAAAGATAATCCCGTCTTAAAATCTGTTTTTTTTACCATTATCTTCTGCAGGCCAGTTAGTTCTACGTCAGCCTGAACACCTAAATTCAGCCAATCATATATCAACGGTTATCTGTCAATCACATTTTTTCGGTCATAGTATCTTGATTCATAAATCGCAGCTAACATACGCAACGGTTGAAATCAGAAATCAGAATCCTTTCCTTTCCCATTGAGTTGCGTCCCAGTGTTCACGGGGATGGACGTCTGTGTCTTCGGCAGGCGTAGAGCTAACAGAACTGGCAGCGTTGCGAGGCAAGGGCTCAAACATGTACGGCTGGAAGCCTTCTACACCAAACCAAGCTTCTGCCGCCCTGGCGTCATCTTCCACAAAATCTTCGTCCCCGCTTTCCTCCTCTAATAAAAAAATGGATGATGGAGGAGACTCATCCACGACCTCCGACACTTAACTCTCCTCCTCTTGCATGTTTCCTCGGTCCATAGCGTTCCTTGACAGCGTCGTTTCTAAGTCACCAATTTAGTGCTACTTGGTCGCAATGGAATTTCCCACTGGGAACCTGCTAGCGCTAAGTTGCTAACTGGTTAGAAAGATGCTTCCGACAAACCGGCCACAACCAAACTGGTTGCGAACCTTCCGCTACAACAATCCCGCCACCTTGATAAACGACCAATCACATTCACTTTATTCACTCGTGTAAAGTTGGGCACCACTCGGGAGAATTAGGAAATGAAACGGTTGGAACAGCTGCTTCCCTACGACTTTAATCATAACATTGTTTAATCTAACAAAAATTGTTTTAACCAACTAGATTGGTTGTTTTTCCAACCAATCTATTCTTAGAATCTATCCAATTAACAGCAACTCTCCTACAAACTCCCACATCTTGACTGAATACTGAGGTTGTTTAAATGCCTGTCGATGTTCTCGCATGGTCTGAACCACTTCCAGAGGCGGTCACCTGGTACGTGGGTTAGTGAGGCTTTAGACTTCATCTATTTTGGCTCCTCCCCCAAATGAAGCAAGCCTCGATACATGTGGCTACACCCCCTCCACTACGCAGCACACACATCGAAGCCTCGGCTCATCTCCTAATTTCATTAGTTCTTAGTATTTTTAGTGTTTTTGGATGTTTGCCTCAGTTTTTCATTAAACCAACACGAACTCATCTCTGCTTTTGGGTCCTTAAGCAACCTCACTCCCTCATGTTGACACAGAATAAATAAACGTACTCATTTATGGCTTTGGGTTTCCAGCCATCATCAAGAGCAAACAGAGCAGTGGCGAAGCCTTCCACGAGTGGTCTGCTGATCTAGGAAAGAAAAATGAAAACCATCAGTGGATCCACCTCTGAACGGCCATAAAAGAAAGAAATCAGGGTTCTGGAGTGGCCTAACCCAAAGTCTGGACCTGAAAACCTTGCAGTGAGGCTCACACTGATGAATCAGCGCCTCAATTTCATGTAGTTTCCCATAAATAATGACATCACTAATTTAAAAAGCAGCGTTTTGTGTTGCTCAGGTTATCTCTGATCATTAAAGAATGCTCTATGATCTGAGAGAAGTGTCATAATAGAGCCTAATGATGTAAAATTGTTGTAAATGTGTCCATGCTAATAATAAAAGAAACAATAAAATATTAAACCTGAAAAAGTTAATCTGATTTCAGTCATCCAGTTAAAATAGCAAAGCGACTGTAAACATGACAGAATATTTTAAAATGAAAGCTTAACCTCTAGAAGAAATTTAACTTTGGCAGGTGTTTACATTCCACCTTTAAGATTTTTCAACATCTTCTCACAGGAGGAATATTTTAGAAAACATGAAATATTCTTCTCTCTGTCTTCCATTGCAAGTGTAAGACAGCATTGTGCTTCTGTTTGCACCCTTTCAGTCATTTCCCTGCTGTTTGCCTCTTCTTTCGTGCTGGAAAGTTATTTAACGGAATAAATAATAATAACAATGAAGTATTAAATTCACAGACTGAGTGTTTTAAACAATGTCACATTTACAGGTCCTTTAGACACGGCTGACTTGGTCAGATTTGGACATTCATCTCCGGACTGGAACATGAACAAATACGCTTCAGCTGATTTAGTCCGACTTTATTGTTTTATTGGTTCATAGAGTTTGATGACTTTCAAAGTGATTCTAATTCTGTCAACATGCAAACTTTTAGCGAGATCAAACAATTGAATGTGGGACAGGAGCATTACTTAGAGTAGTAGCCATTCAAAATTTCCCCACTTTCTTTAGCTGGTCCTCTGCTGGACATTGGGTATTCCTTGGCTGGTCCTTGGCTGTTCCTTGGCAGGTCCTTGGCTGTTCCTTGGCTATTCCTTGGCAGGTCCTTGGCTGTTCCTTGGTAGGTCCTTGGCTGTTCCTTGGTAGGTCCTTGGCTGGTCCTTAGTTATTCCTTGGCTGGTCCTTGGCTGTTCCTTGGCAGGTCCTTGGCTGTTCCTTGGCAGGTCCTTGGCTGGTCCTTGGTTATTCCTTGGCTGGTCCTTGGCTGTTCCTTGGCAGGTCCTTGGCTGTTCCTTGGCAGGCCCTTGGCTATTCCTTGGCAGGTCCTTGGCTGGTCCTTGGCAGGTCCTTGGCAGGTCCTTGGCTATTCCTTGGCTGGTCCTTAGCTGGTCCTTGACTGTTCCTTGCCAGGCCCTTGGTTATTCCTTGGCAGGTCCTTGGCTGTTCCTTGGCTACTACTTGGCAGGTCCTTGGCTGATCCTTGACTGTTCCTTGCCAGGCCCTTGGCTATTCCTTGGCAGGTCCTTGGCTGTTCCTTGGCAGGCCCTTGGCTATTCCTTGGCAGGTCCTTGGCTGTTCCTTGGCAGGCCCTTGGCTATTCCTTGGCAGGTCCTTGGCTGTTCCTTGCCAGGCCCTTGGCTATTCCTTGGCAGGTCCTTGGCTGTTCCTTGGCAGGCCCTTGGCTATTCCTTGGCAGGTCCTTGGCTGGTCCTTGGCTATTCCTTGGCTGGTCCTTAGCTATTCCTTGGATGGTCCTTGGCTATTCCTTGGCTGGTCCTTGACTGTTCCTTGCCAGGCCCTTAGCTATTCCTTGGCTGGTCCTTGGCTATTCCTTGGCTATTCCTTGGATGGTCCTTGGCTATTTCTTGACTGGTCCTTGACTGTTCCTTGCCAGGCCCTTGGCTATTCCTTGGCTATTCCTTGGCTGGTCCTTGGCTGTTCCTTGGCTATTCCTTGGCAGGTCCTTGGTTATTCCTTCGCTGGTCCTTGGCTATTCCTTGACTGGTCCTTGGCTGGTCCTTGACTGTTCCTTGCCAGGCCCTTAGCTATTCCTTGGCTGGTCCTTGGCTATTCCTTGGCTATTCCTTGGATGGTCCTTGGCTATTTCTTGACTGGTCCTTGACTGTTCCTTGCCAGGCCCTTGGCTATTCCTTGGCTATTCCTTGGCTGGTCCTTGGCTGTTCCTTGGCTATTCCTTGGCAGGTCCTTGGTTATTCCTTCGCTGGTCCTTGGCTGTTCCTTGGCAGGTCCTTGGCTGTTCCTTGGCAGGCCCTTGGCTATTCCTTGGCTATTCCTTGGCTGGTCCTTAGCTGGTCCTTGACTGTTCCTTGCCAGGCCCTTGGTTATTCCTTGGCAGGTCCTTGGCTGTTCCTTGGCTACTACTTGGCAGGTCCTTGGCTGATCCTTGACTGTTCCTTGCCAGGCCCTTGGCTATTCCTTGGCAGGTCCTTGGCTGTTCCTTGGCAGGCCCTTGGCTATTCCTTGGCTGGTCCTTGGCTGTTCCTTGGCTTTTCCTTTTCTATTCCTTGGCTATTCCTTGGCTGGTCCTTGGCTGTTCCTTGGCTGTTCCTTGGCTATTCCTTGGCAGGTCCTTGGCTATTTCTTGGCAGGTCCTTGGCTATTCCTAGGCTATTCCTTGGCTATTCCTTGGCTGTTCCTTGGCTGGTCCTTGGCTATTCCTTGGCTGGTCCTTGGCTATTCCTTGGCAGGTCCTTGGCTGGTCCTTGGCTATTCCTTGGCTGGTCCTTTGCTGGTCCTTGGCTATTCCTTGGCTGGTCCTTGGCTATTCCTTGGCTGATCCTTGGCTATTCCTTGGCTGGTCCTTGGCTGGTCCTTGGCTATTCCTTGGCTGGTCCTTGGCTGGTCCTTGGCTATTCCTTGGCTGGTCCTTGGCTATTCCTTGGCTGGTCCTTGGCTATTCCTTGGCTGATCCTTGGCTATTCCTTGGCTGGTCCTTGGCTATTCCTTGGCTATTCCTTGGCTGGTCCTTGGCGGTTCCTTGGCAGGTCCTTGGCTATTTCTTGACTGGTCCTTGGCAGGTCTTTGGCTGGTCCTTGGCTAGTTCCCTACAATTCATTTTTAAACATCTAAAATATTCTTTCTGTCGTGATTTGTGGACATTAAGATCTAAAGAGAAGCAACATCTCCTGGTCAGACCCTGTAATTTAATGAAAGGGTGGAGTCAGAGGGGAAAAAAATGGCTGGATGTAAATCTTTTTCTGCTTGACCTCACTGAGGGTGGATGGGGGGGTTCTCCGTTAGTAAGGGGTATGCCAATTATCCAAAATGGTAACTTGCCCTATAAAGGGTTTAAAATAATCCAACTGAGCAAAGAGAGTCTGATTCTGCCGCTCCAATATTAAACACTCCATATCAGTGGTATGCAGGCTTAATTCAATAAATAGAGGAAAAATAACCCATGTCTATTTTTATGCTGTCATATTTGAAGCGGCCTCTGCTGCCCTTCCTGCAGCCTTCATTCAGTTTATTTATATGGCGCCAGTTAAGAACAGATGTCATCCTGAAGCACTTTGCAGGGTAAACAAGTCCAGTTTACATACAGATGGAAACAATCGAATAAATCTAATTATAAAACGACATTCCAATGTAATTATGATACAAGGTGGAGAAGCTCAGAATGTTCTGATCATTGGAAAAGCTTCCTGCAGGCAGCTGGATTTTGATTCCACATCTTAATGAAGCTCTTTTCTATCATCCAGTGTCTCCAGCGGCAGAGCGGCTGCGTTACATCCTGAACGAAGAGGATGACGGGCCCACACCGACGCTCTTCACCGAGATGGACACTCTGCAGCGAGAGGGCGACGAGCTGGAGTGGAAGGAGTCGGCCAGGTGTGCGTCCACGCCCACAATATCTGTTAGCTGAATCTACCTGATGGTCACTAAGACAGGTTTCAGTAGGTAGACGGGAGGCATGGTCAGGAAGTGACTTAAACCAGTTAGATTTACGGTAAATATCTGACAGATAGGAGAAAAACCGAGAGGAAGACCAGAGCACACCAAGGGGGGGGTTTACCGTTAGGCAATTCTAAGTCGTTGCCTAGAGCCCCAAGTTCCTGGGGGCCCCATTAAACTCTGTTTACATGTATGGTTAATACAACTATTCCTTATTTGTGCACATTAATTATGTTTTTGATAAAACGCTAAGTGTCCACCATATTGGATCAGTCCATTTGCTGCACATGTTCAGAAAGGTCCAAACAGACAGCAGCAAACCATTTGAAAACAAACCATGCAAAGAGCAGTGTTGCCAACTTAGCGCTTTAGTCGCTGTATTTAGCCACTTTTCAGACCCCTCTAGCACTTTGATTTCTAAAAAGCTCCTAGCGCCAAATTAGAGACTTTTTTCTGCTACTGGAGACTTTGGAGACAACATCTAAAAGCAGCGAACTCTGCTCTCCAGAGCGAGTAGATTGGTAACCCCGCCTCCTGCTCTCCTCTATCTTGTCTGCTGTCATGATTCATGCAGCTATTATTTCATCCAAATGAAAAATGGAGAACAGATAAGCAGATCATGGCTTGTCTACAGTGAAAAGAAGGACTGGGTTATTTACTTTGGCCTTTTTGGAAACACAGGAAGGAGCAATCAGCTAAGTGAGCTTAGTGATTGGAAAAAATCTTTCATTCCTTTAGAGACAGCATGAAAAGTCAGCTCAGTACAAAACATAGAGGAAAACAAGAACAAAAGGGACAAGAAGAGAGGGACACAACCTAGAACAGATAATGGATGTCTATTCTATTAACATTACTCTATCTGTAGAATGGGCTGTTTTATGTGTTGTTTTCTCAATTCAGAGGGCCTCCTACCTGTCTTTGCCTAGGGCCCCAAATTTCCTAAATCCGCCCCTGCTCTCATTAATGTCCAGATACGTTTTCCGCTGATTCATTTTGTCTTCTTCCTGTCTTCTGGCGTCTTCAGGTGGGTGAAGTTTGAGGAGAAAGTGGAGGAAGGAGGAGAGAGATGGAGCAAACCCCACGTGTCCACGCTCTCCCTGCACAGTCTCTTTGAGCTCAGGACATGCCTCCAAACAGGGACGGTCCTCCTGGACTTGGAAGGCTACTCATTGCCTCAGATTATTGGTGCGATTATTGATTTTCTGCATCTCTTTTAACGGTTTCATGCATCAGAAACGACAAAACCAACAAATTAAAGTAATCCCAGCACACAGGGTCTGTGACTGGTTTGGAGTTTAGCAAATTAAAGGTTTTTTTTTTAGGTTTGAAGCCAGGTATGTTAAATAAGGTTCCAACATGCTCAACCTTATTCATGCTGCATGCAGGGTGACTCCTCAAAGAACTCGCCACAAACCAAACGTAGTTTAAACAGTCAGTAGAAGGTCATTCATAACCTCATTCATACTGACCAGTTGCTTGTAACCAAAGTAGAGGAAACTGTCAGCAAAGATGATGTATTAGGATTCATTTATATGGTATTAAATGGCATAAGAGTTATAGGCAAACAAGTTAGGCACAATAATTGACATTAGGATGATTCATGTAGGATCAAAAAATTAAAAACTTAAACTAAAACTAAAATCTAAACCTTTGGCATCTTAAAAGCTCAAAAGCTAAAATTCTTGAGTAACGTGTGTTCTTTCATTAAAACTAAAGTCTGAAAGATACTAAACTATTCTTAAATGTTGAGAAAAAGTTCAGAGAAAGGATCTTTTATGAGTGTTTAACCTTTTTAGTTAAAAGGGTTTGGCCATAATGACCTTTATTAAATCAGGTAGAAACAGAGGAAGACTTTAACCCCTCAGAAACCATCTAAAAGGAGAAGCACGACGGTGGAAGTATCATGGTTTTTAGGTGTTTTTGTTTTGTTTTAGTTAAAACATTAAAAAGCAACTAAAGAGAGATAAACTAAAATGGGAGCAGAGACAGAATCGTATCTGAAGAGCAACCAATGGCTACTAGTCCCAGTCCGGAAATTTGTGGGCAAAGCTGAAAAGGTGTTTGAACACGGAGGCCTCCACCCCTGCCTCAGTCCGAGTGGATGGGTCAAACTCCCAGCAAGCTTTGGTAGAAGGATCCAGGTCAAACACTCTGGATTTTTCACGCAGCAGAACCACAAATGACTTCCTGATAGTATCCTAGCTAAGCCTAGCCTGCAGTTTCATCTGATCTGTGTTCAAGCCTCCGTTTGGTTCTCTGAATGAAGCGTGTGTTTCTGAATCCATTTCTGTCCAGACGACATCATCGAGAGGCAGGTAGAAGAAGGCATGCTGTCACCTGACCTCAGGGAGAAGATCAGCTTTGTCCTCTTGAGGAAACACCGACATCAGACCAAGAAGCCGATCCACCGTTCCCTGGCCGACATGGGCAAGTCCAGCTCCTCTGGAAGTAAGCGTCCCTGCTGCAGACCGACCTCCGTGTTTAACAGAACATTATAAAGTCCTCGTCATTATGATGTCATTAAAAATATATTTTCCTTTATTTCTCCTTATTCTCCGTATTAACAGCCCTAATCTGTTCGCCATAGTAACAGCTTGATTTTGTCTCATATCTACATGTTTTTGTCAAGACATCCTGGATTCATATTATACCTCAGTTGGTAAATGGTTGCCTGCTCTCCAGCAGCCAGCAGGGCTCATATCCTCCACAGGGGACTCATTAATGTTTGATGAGTTAATTACCACGGTAACATTTCCCCATCTCATCAGGGCAGAGCGCATGCTGCTCAGAGAATCAGACAACTCCACCTACAACTATTTTGTTTCTGTTTAGCGGATGTTGGTGCTTCCTGTTCCTAACAGATCGAAGTGTACCACCCAGAGGTGGAGGGGGTCCGGGTCCGGGCCAGGGGCCCAACTTCAACCGCTCCACAGAAGATCTTCGAATGAAACAGCAGGCAGCTAACTACGGACGCCTGCGTGAGTCATGTTCTGTGGCTGCAGCCCTAAAAACACGAAATATTATAAGTTAAGGTGTCTAAAATAAAAACAAAATTACAAAATAAATCACAAACGCACAGAAAAAAAATCTAAATCTAAACAAGTCTTTTTTTTTTTAATAAGTGCATTTGGAGATCAGTGAGTTACTTTGCCAATAGAACAAGACAATTTACATTTGAAATAAGAAAAAACAATTGCTTTGAGTTATTTTAAATGCATATTATCTACTTATCTTATTTCAAGAGGAAAAATACTCATTCCATTGGCAAATCATCTTATTTACCTACTCAAATTAACAGCAGCTACAAGGGCATATGACAGTTTCCCAACTGGCATAAGCCGGTTCCCAACTGGCACAAGCCGGTTCCCAACTAGCACAAACCGGTTCCTAACTAGCACAAACCGGTTCCTAACTAGCACAAACCGGTTCCCAACTGGCATAAGCCGGTTCCCAACTAGCACAAACCGGTTCCCAACGGGCACAAGCCGGTTCCCAACTAGCACAAACCGGTTCCCAACTGGCATAAGCCGGTTCTAACTGGCATAAGCCGGTTCCTAACTAGCACAAACCGGTTCCCAACTGGCATAAGCCGGTTCCTAACTAGCACAAACCGGTTCCCAACTGGCATAAGCCGGTTCCCAACTGGCATAAGCCGGTTCCTAACTGGCACAAACCGGTTCCCAACTGGCATAAGCCGGTTCAAAGCTAGCACAAACCGGTTCCCAAGGGGCACAAGCCAGTTCCCAACTAGCACAAACCGGTTCCCAACTGGCATAAGCCGGTTCTAACTGGCATAAGCCGGTTCCTAACTAGCACAAACCGGTTCCCAACTGGCATAAGCCGGTTCCTAACTAGCACAAACCGGTTCCCAACTGGCATAAGCCGGTTCCCAACTAGCACAAACCGGTTCCCAACGGGCACAAGCCGGTTCCCAACTAGCACAAACCGGTTCCCAACTGGCATAAGCCGGTTCTAACTGGCATAAGCCGGTTCCTAACTAGCACAAACCGGTTCCCAACTGGCATAAGCCGGTTCCTAACTAGCACAAACTGGTTCCCAACTGGCATAAGCCGGTTCCCAACTGGCACAAGCCGGTTCCCAACTGGCACAAACCGGTTCCCAACTGGCATAAGCCGGTTCCCAGCTAGCACAAACCGGTTCCCAACTGGCATAAGCCGGTTCCCAACTGGCATAAGCCGGTTCCTAACTAGCACAAACCGGTTCCCAACTGGCATAAGCCGGTTCCTAACTAGCACAAGCCGGTTCCCAACTGGCACAAGCCAGTTCCCAACTAGCACAGACCGGTTCCCAACTGGCATAAGCCGGTTCCCAACTGGCACAAGCCCGTTCCCAACTAGCACAAACCGGTTCCCAACTGGCATAAGCCGGTTCCCAACTGGCATAAGCCGGTTCCTAACTAGCACAAACCGGTTCCCAAATGGCATATGCCGTTTTTCAAAACTGACAGGCTAGATAGCATATTTGGCTGTCACTGTCAGTCCAAATTAAAGCTAAATACACTTAATTTAGGAAAAGTTGAATTATTTCTAGATCAATTTTGCAGTGTACACATTTAACAAGGTAAAGTTTTTAAAAGGGGAAAAAGTTCAAATACGTCTGCAGCCTGCAGTTCCGTTTGAATTCACAAAGTCACTGATTTTTTCCAAGCATTTCAAATATTTCTTAATTGCTGCTCATACATGTGCAGACACGTCATCTACTGGAAGCAAATTTTGGGTTTGCTCAAACCACCATAAAGTGTCCTGCCACACTTTTCAGTCACATTTAAAGACTCCGTATCAACAAAACTCCAATTCTCTTAACTTTGAACTATTTTATAATGTTCCTTCTTAAAAACCATTCCCACAGTGGTATTTTACCCTGATTACTGTGTTTCTGGGTAATCTTTATGAATTCTGCTGTCTGAGTAGCAGCCCCTCCCTCACCTGGAAGAACAGGCAGCCATGACAGTTTGACTTCATTTTTGCTCAAAGTTGAGACCAACTGGCTCTTCTGGCAGCTAATCTGCACTGTTATATTTAAGCTGATATCAAAGTCATTGAAATGGTTTATTTTCTGGGTGAAATGGCACCAGAACAAGACTATTCCCCAAACAAACATACCTGTAGTGCTGGAATTAATATTCCACCATATAGATGACTGTAAAGCAGGATATAGCACCTTTATTTTTTTTCCCTTCAAACTATTTTATAATCTGTGTCAGGGTTTAGTTGAGGTTTTAATGACCTAAATGCAGAGGCTTGGAGGAAGAGATGAGTTCTTGTAGTTTTTATGGAGTTATCACAGGTAACAGAGGCAAGAATCCAAAAATCCAACATAAAAATTTAAACAAACCAGAACCATGGAGACGTCAGGGGAAAACATGGGCAAGGAAAGATGAGGAACCAGCACTGAGGAACTGCACAGGGAGAGTATTTATGGTTGACTGAACAAAGACAGAACTAATGAGCTGATTGGGAGCAGGTGTGAACAGAGGCTTCTAGAAGGAGCTGGGGGAAAGTAGACCAACACAAGAGGGCAACAGAGAGCAAGCAAATAAAAACCTAAGAACTCAAATATATCCAGAAAACACCAATAAGACTAGAAAACAAAGAAAAGCATTGATCAACGTGAAACTGAAAACTAACAGAAAACGTAACAGAATCAGGACTGTGACATCAACCAGAACATCGAATCAATAAATCTGTTAAACAGAACATGCCTGACAAGATTACAATCATAGGAACCGAAAGATGGCGGTGGTCCATGCGGCCTCAGCTCCTGGTCTCCAGGCTTTAACCCAGATTAGATGTCTGAAAGCTTCAGTGATTCAGTTTAGTTGCTTTTTCCAGTATGTCTCAGGTTTTAAAGCTTTTCTCATTAGCATCTGCTAGGTGATCTGGAAATACCGCCCTTCTGTAAAGAAGCAGTGACTGTTCTGAATGACGTGGAAACATGCAGATCTGATCTTTTAATAAGTGTTTGCCTTGCAGGCCATGCTCAGAGCAGAAGTATGAATGATATTGCCGACACTCCAAGCACCGACCAGGTGGGTTCTCTGACTTAACACACCTAACCCCTCATTCTATAACCTGCTCAGAAACACCAAGAAAGTCTGGTATTTTTTCACTCTTCTTATCTAAGTTCCTGTTGTCCTCCAGGCCGTACTCGTTTCCCCCTCTATTAACGCAGAGATCACCCACCTCTGTTCACCGTACGGATGAACCTCGGTCTTTTGAGTCATCAGTTCTTCATTGCAGTTGTTATCAGTGAGCCATATGCAAACCCATACTGTGGGCCTGTTAATGGAGCTGCTGTAATAATGCAGCTCAGACCCAGAGACTCATGCTGGGCCACTCAAGGCCGCGCCGCTGTCGATGGGATATGAAACAGACAGGTCACCATTAAGCGTCGCTCACTGGGGGGGAGAACATATGAAAACCTGAGGGAGGGTTTGTTTCAGAGCCCACAGCAGCTCACAGACAATGGAAAAGTGATTTCTCTTTTGTTGTTGCCGTGTGTTTGTGTCGATATTGAGCCGAAGCGGAGCGGAACATGGATCTCATTGTCCGGTCCGCGTGCCCACTGCTCACACGTGGCCTCGGATCCAGGCTGCGGATTATTGACAAAGCTTCTCTTTATTGAGTGTCTTTGAGCCTCGGCCCGATTTCCCGCCACACCTTGACCTGCGGTCGGCCGGGTCGGGCTGGATGGCCGCCGCTGTCCCCGCCACGGCTGAGTCATGCTTCAATCGGATGCTCGTCTGTCTGCCGCCATCAAAATCATGGAACACTGCAGACAAATGATAAATATTGGATCATGAAACTGCAGCAGCTTTTAAAAACATCAGGAAATGAAAATAAATAATAGTGGAATCATAACTGCCTATTGCTGGGTATATATATATATATATATATATATATATATATATATATATATATTTATTTTTTTTTTATTTATTTTTTTATGTATACAATATAATATATATATATATATATATATATATATATATATATTATATTCAATTCAGTTTATTTCTATAGCGCCAATTCACAACACATGTTATCTCAAGGCACTTTCCAGTTCACCAGATCATCCAGTCTGATTTAAAAGTTTTCTATCTAAGGAAAACCAGTTGATTGCATCGACACATTGACTCTTCAGCAATCCCTCACACTAAGCATGCTTGTAGCGACAGTGGAGAGGAAAAACTCCCTTTTAACAGGAAGAAACCTCCAGCAGAACCAGGCTCAGTGTGAGCGGCCATCTGCTGAGGCCCACTGGGGTTCAAGGAGACAGAAGCAGACATAGAAAAAGAAGCATAGATACAAAAGGCAACTGTCAACCAGCTCCACAGGCGGCCCCGTCCAGGAAACACACAGCCAGGCAGACGAGCTCCGAGCCAGCTCCCATGTCAGAGGATGAAGAGAGCACATCCAGTTAGTCACAGTCAGAGAAACAGGACTACACTGGAAAACAGGCCAAGCTCCAACATCTAGAAACAAAGGTGTTGATGGCAGCAGCACAGCTGATATTTCTCTCCAGGATGGAGTCACAGCCAAACAGGAACAGACCAGATGAAGCTACTATGAGAAAAAGCAGAGAGAGCAGAATGTTAGAGATTGAACTAACAGATTCTGCAGAGTGGGAGAATAGAGATAGAATGAAGCAGAATGATGAAAAAGGGGTCCCTATGTCCTCCAGCAGTCTAAGCCTATAGCAGCAGAACTATAGAGATAGCTCAGGATAACCTGAGCCACTCTAACTAGAAGCTTTATCAAAAAGGAAAGTTTTAAACCTAGCCTTAAAAGTAGACAGGGTGTCGGCCTCACTGACTAAAACTGGTAGTTGGTTCCACAGGAGAGGAGCCTGATAACTAAAAGATCTGCCTCCCAGTCTACTTTTAGAAAATCTAGGAACCACTAGTAAACCTGCAGATTGAGAGCGAAGTGCTCTGTTAGGAACATAAGGAACAATCAGATCTCTGATATCAGATGGAGCTTGGCCATTTAAGGCTTTATATGTGAGAAGGAGGATTTTAAATTCAATTCTGGATTTAACAGGAAGCCAATGAAGAGAAGCCAGGATAGGAGAGATATGATCTCTCTTTTTCATTTTCATCAGAACTCTGGCTGCAGCATCTTGGATCAGCTGAAGGCTTTTATATCCCAGTCTGGTCTAACACTTTCCTTTCTTTTTTTCTGCTGAAGCTGAGGAACAAGTTCATGAAGAAAATTCCCAGAGACGCAGAAGCCTCCAACGTCTTAGTGGGCGAAGTAGATTTCCTCAACAAGCCCTTTGTGGCCTTCGTCCGTCTGGCTCAGGCCACAACGCTGGGAGGCCTGACAGAGGTGCCGGTTCCCACCAGGTAAACTGTTCCACTGATCCTCACATCCTGCCTGCCGCCATCTGCACCGCCAGCACTTCCTGACACGTCTGCTTTCCTCTGCAGATTCCTCTTTATTCTCCTGGGACCCCAAGGAAAGGCCAAGTCATATAATGAGATCGGCCGAGCCATAGCAACCCTGATGGTGGATGATGTAAGCGGCCATCACTGTGTTAGGGAGACGGCTGCTGACAGCGGATAGTCTGAGGAGACCAGAAAAGATCTGATCAGCTGCTGACAGCCAAACAATCTGTTTGGTTAGAGTTCATTAGAGGGTTAGAGGGATCCTGAAAAAGTGCTAAATGTATTTTCTTCAATTATTATGAATTTAAGCTTAAATTTAAGCCCATTTCCTGCTTTAACTGCAGACTGTGCAATAAAAACTGTCTTCTTTAGCTTAGGGACATAATGAACATGTTTGTCATTAATGATGAAGGTTAACCTTATATTCTAATAGTAGTGAAAGTGGCGTTAGTAATTAGTTGCCTCTTACAACATCGCAGCACTAACATGCTAAAAAGAGTTTAAAAAGAAGAATATTTCAACAATGATGAGCTTCATTATTTGATTAATTTCAAACGGATTTGGTCCCTTGCCTGGCTGCACTCCACCAACGCAGCAGATTGCTCTAATTCCCTGCAAATGGAAAAACAGAAGAAATGCGAGCATTAACGAGCGGCGAGAGTGAAACCCAGACCGAAAGAAGAGCTCAGTGTCAGCAGATCCTGCAGGGACAGCTTACTGTCCAAAACAAACTACTAGAACTAATAAGTCATCGTTCAGCTCTCATCCTGCAACTTTCCGCTGCGCCCAGGGGGGGGATTTACCATTAGGCAATAATAGGCGGTTGCCTAGGGCCCCTAAGTTCCTGGGGGGCCCATAAAACTCTGTCTACATGTATGGTTAATACAACTATTCCAAATTTGTGCACATTAATTATGTTTTTGATAAAAATCCTTTTGCTAAAATGCCATCAGAACCCTGTCAGTGTCCACCATATTGGATCAGTCCATTTGCTGCACATGTTCAGAAAGGTCCAATCAGACAGCAGCAAACCATTTGAAAACAAACCATGCAAAGAGCAGTGTTGCCAACTTAGCGCTTTAGTCGCTATATTTAGCCACTTTTCAGACCCCTCTAGCACTTTGATTTCTAAAAAGCTCCTAGCGCCAAATCTAGAGACTTTTTTCTGCTACTGGAGACTTTGGAGACAACATCTAAAAGCAGCGAACTCTGCTCTCCAGAGCAAGTAGATTGGTAACCCCGCCTCCTGCTCTCCTCTATCTTGTCTGCTGTCATGATTCATGCAGCTATTATTTCATCCAAATGAAAAATGGAGAACAGATAAGCAGATCATGGCTTGTCTGCAGTGAAAAGAAGGACTGGGTTATTTACTTTGGCCTTTTTGGAAACACAGGAAGGAGCAATCAGCTAAGTGAGCTTAGTGCTTGGAAAAAATCTTTCATTCCTTTAGAGACAGCATGAAAAGTCAGCTGAGTACAAAACATAGAGAGGAAGACAAGACGAAAAGGGACAAGAAGAGAGAGACACAATCTAGAACAGATAATGGATGTCTATTCTATTAACATTTCTCTATCTGGAGAATGGGGCTGTTTTATGCGTTGTTCAGAGGGCCCCCTGCCTGTCTTTGCCTAGGGCCAAATATTTCCTAAATCCACCCCTGCACTGAGTTATTGATGATTAAAACAGCCCTGCTTTAACTGCTTCCTCCTAAGATGGATGGATTTAGGCTGAAAATGAATCAGATTGTGATTCTTGCTCATCTTTTTATTCTTAAGATGATTTACTTAAAACATTTTACTGGAGATTGTGTGATTTATGCTCCAATAATCTTGTTCTTGTTGTTCTTATACACTGAAAAAAATAATGCAACCATTTTTGGCATCTACTTAATCATATTTAGTTATTTAAACTAGGGATGCACGATATTGGGATTTTGGCCGATATCCGATATGCCGATATTTTAAAACTCATGTAGCCGATAACCGATATCGATACCGATGTTAAAGCTGGACAAAAATAAGTAGTCATTGAAAATAGCAGTTTTGTTTTCCATTTCAGACACTTTGAAAAATAATATACTCAAATATATTTTCATATGCTGATATCAAATTGATTTTTAAAAACGTGGTATCGATTGATTTTACTTTCAAAATCTGGTGAAATTTCATCGTTCTGTTACAAACTCTCGTGATATTTTGCAAATTCTTGTGAGATTTTGTTAGTAAAATAGATCGATACCGCGTCAATATATCAACATATAAAAATATGGCAACATTTGGTGAATTTTCGGGGGATTTCGTAGCATAACGATGACATATAGCAATATTTCATTAGTAAAAGAGATTGATATGGTGTTTTTAAATGGCAATATATCAGCATATGAAGATATTGGGATATTTTAATGTATCAATATTTTTTCCCTCATCTTTAGAAGTTTTTAAGTCTGTAAAAAGTAAGTTTTTGAGGAAGAAGAAGAAGTAGTATTTATTTTTTTATTTTTTTAGACTTTAGAAACTCAGAAGCTGATCAAATATCGGGTTAAATATCGGTGGGGTGGCCGATGTCCGATATTCAGTTTTAAGGCCGATACCGTTAGGGGGCCGATTATATCGTGCATCCCTAATTTAAACACAATTTTTTTATGTCCCTCCATGCTAATATGAAATAATTGTGTCAAAGTAACTAAATATGATGACGAAAAATGCCTTAAACTACATTTTTTCAGTGTAGTTGGGGTTCAAGCAGCCGTCAGAATTCCTTTGATGTGATCAGGTTTCATTATCAGGAAATCAGATGCCTTTCTGATCCCCTTTCTTTCCCATTCAGCTTTTCAGTGATGTTGCCTACAAAGCCAGAGATCGGGAGGACCTGATTGCCGGCATTGATGAGTTTTTGGATGAAGTGATTGTGCTTCCACCTGGAGAATGGGATCCCAAAATCCGCATTGAGCCACCGAAGAAAGTCCCCTCAGCTGACAAAAGGTTTGTGTTTCTCTGAGCTCTAGGAGCTGGGATAAAGTTAGAGAGAAACCTTCTGCAATGATTCCCAGTGGCCACCAAAGCCGCTTTTACATCCGTGAATTAGACTTAACAGGGAAAGAGATTGTGCCGCCTGAGCTTGAAAGCAGGAGATTAGAGCTTCATGATGGCTGTGCAATCAAAGTCTGTGATCATCATCGTTTGCGACCTTTTTTCCTGCAGGAAGTCGGTACTGTCGTTGAACGAGCTGGGTCAGATGAACGGGACGGCCGGAGGAGGGGGAGGTCTCTCTGAGGACGAGGAGATGCCAGTACAGCATGAGCTGGGAGAGGAGCTGGCCTTTACTGGTCGGTGGGTAATTCAGAGCTCAAGCTCAGATGAGTAGAGCAAATGATTTCCACCTCCATAAAGGTCGAACATGTTTTCCTGTTTAGCTGCTGCTGTCAGCCTGCAGAGTGGGACTGGACCAAATGGGGAATATTGCTTATTGAATGAGCATAAAAATATGGAAATATGTAGTAAACATAAATAAACTCTGGTAAAACAAAGCATGCAGAAAAAGTAAATTTGTTATTGTTATGGGGGGGGGCTATCAATTCAAAATAGATGCATACCAAAAACCAATCAAACATATTTCTAAATTATCACACAATTATATTTATACCAATGCCAACAACAAAAAACATTATAAAAACGAAAAACATACGGTAATTTTATAATTTCATCTTTGTACATTAATCTTGCCCTTCTGAGGCTTTGTGAAAATAAATCTGTGTTTTCCATGGTCCAATGTTGCAACATATTCTCATTATCAGTTCGTATGAAATCGTACGAAAAGTTATGCACAGTATTTCGTACGTTTTGGACGTTTTTCCTCGAAAAAACAGATCAGTGCGCAGGCAGACAGACGAAAAAAGCAGATCCGCGGACGGACGTAAAAACTGGGAAAAACAGTGTAATAATCACTTCTCGATGTCTCTAACTAGGTTGCTTGCTGTTTTGTATCTTAGGGTCTGGGTTAGAGTTAATTCTATGTTAAATTCTATGTTATTGAATGGTGCGTACGATGCGCATGCGCAAGGATATCTTGTCTCGAGGCAAGACGTAAAAATACGACGAAATACGATGAAAAAAACGTCAAAAACGTAAGAAATTACTGTGCAAATCGTACGATTTCATACGAACTGATAATGAGAATACAATGAATATTGTGTCACCTAAAACAAATAATGTACCAGTTTATTAACAGAAGCTAATAGTCAGCTTTAGATTTTTTTATTATATAAAAACTATTTATTTTTTGAGAATGTGTTTAACAGCAACTATGCAAATTAACAAAGAAAAAGTAGACTATATTCTATTATTTTCCATGTGAATCCCAGATTGTTCATTCTTCTTTGCCTTTTCTAAACAGTGCTTTTAATCAGTCCTAGCTGATGTTTGAAAAAGGAGGCGAGAAAAGCAGAATAAAGCCTTAGCCTCGCTGCATGCAGTTAGCCTAGCCTTAGAGCTAAACCAGGTCATGAACAAAGACCGAGTGAAGCGTCTCCATCTGTCTTTGGATTGCTGATTCATTTTGATGTTCAGCTGATCAGGTTCAAACGGTTTCACCTCCAGCTTCTCTTAACAAGTTTTCTTCCCTTGCGACTCGGACTGTCAATCATCTGCACAACAACTGTTGCAACAGTTCCTGTCACTTCAGGACGTAGCTTAGCTGCACCCAGAGCTCTCTTAGGCCCCGTCCACAGGAAGTCAAAACGAAAACGAAACGCTGATATTTTCCAAAACGTAAAATAAATGTGAGCCTCCACACGAATGCATGAAAACGCTGCAAAATGTATGCCAGGCCTGTAAGTGGCGCTGTGGTGCCAAAGCAAAAATAAGCGACGAAATGTTGGGCATGCGTAGTAATATTTATACATGGTTGCCCTGCGGGTCCATTTTCGTGGTTAAGTCAAATTCAGGTGCAGAACTATGTCGTCGATATTGCTCTGTTCTTCCTGGAGATATTCCAGAAGAAGAAGATTCTGTTGTAAGCCCGACAGCAGGGTGAGTAGCATTAGCAGCAACTGCGCCATTGTTGTTGTGATACTGTGTCGCGCATGCGTGTTTAGAGGCGACGCTATGACGCATGCGTGTAGGAAAAAAATATGCGGTTAGAGCGTAAAGATGAAAACGCGAAAACGGCGTTTCGAAATCTTCCCACTCTGAAGGCTTAATAAAAAAAAGATCGTTTACAGACCCCCGAAACGCCGGCTTCGTGTGGATGAGAGGCTGGTTTGGTGAAAAATTTGTGCGTTTAGGCCAGGGTTTGACTTCGTGTGGACGGGGCCTAATACTGCATCTACGGCTTTTAACGAGCATGCTTAGTGTGAGAGATTGCCTTCAAGTCAATGAGTCGATGCAATCAACTGGTTTTCCTTATCTGTATGATGTAATTTGAGTTTTTTTAACACAAATTTTTTAAAATGCATATAAAGAAAATAAATACATGCACTACATTTCAATTTGTTGGTAGGGTTCAACTTAATAAAATGTATTTCTGTTGACCTATATTTGAATTAATTTATATTCAACTAACTCGAGACATTAAATAACCCAATGACAAATGAATTAATAGAAAAATAATAATTGAACTTTATTGATCTCACATTGGAGTAATTCACTCTCTGCATTGGGGGAGCATTGGGCTGCCATCTTGGGGCACAAGAACCTCAGGATTCCAAGCTCTATGACCACTAGGCCGCCACTCCCCCCAATTGGTTTTATCAACTCAGTTATATTTACTTTAAGAGCAGAAACAGTTTTTGTTAACAAGCATGTCACATGGTCGAAATAACCTGGATGAGTTAGATCTTCCTCTGATCATGGATCTTGCTCTTAAGAAACTGATGGTTTAATTTGTGTGAACTTGGGTAACATCTACCTCCACTCTCCCCATGCGGGTCGTTCTCTGGTGAAAGAAGTCCGACAATTAAAGGAAGTAATCTTAGCAATGAGCAATTTTCATTGAAAGATGAAAGCTCACAAGGCGGCCTCATAGTGAACTCAAGAAGTTTAGGTTAGTTATCGTCATACATTAAATGTTCATACTAGGGATGCACGATATTGGGATTTTGGCCGATATCCGATATGCCGATATTTTAAAACTCATGTAGCCGATAACCGATATCGATACTGATGTTAAAGCTGGACAAAAATAAGTAGTCATTGAAAATAGCAGTTTTGTTATCCATTTCTGACACTTTGAAAAATAATATACTCAAATTTATTTTCATATGCTTTCGATCGCTTTCGATCGATGCTTTCGAAAATAGATCGATATTTTCATATCGATCTATTTTACTTTCAAAATCTCGTGAAATTTCATCGTTCTGTTACAAACTCTCGTGATATTTTGCAAATTCTTGTGAGATTTTGTTAGTAAAATAGATCGATACCGCGTCAATATATCAACATATAAAATATGGCAACATTTCGTGAATTTTCAGGGGATTTCGTAGCATAACGATGACATATAGCAATATTTCATTAGTAAAAGAGATTGATATGGTGTTTTTAAATGGCAATAAATCAGCATATGAAGATATTGGGATATTTTAATGTATCAATATTTTTTATCAATATTTAGAAGTTTTTAAGTCTGTAAAAAAGAAGTTTTTGAGGAAGAAGAAGAAGTAGTATTTAAATTTTTTTTTTTAGACTTTAGAAACTCAGAACCTGATCAAATATCGGGTTAAATATCGGTGGGGTGGCCGATGTCCGATATTCAGTTTTAAGGCCGATACCGATAGGGGGCCGATTATATCGTGCTTCCCTAGTTCATACATATGTTACATCAATCAAATATTACTAAATAATTCTTGTGGTAAGAAATTGTGTCACCTTAAAGGGGCTTGGATAACGTTTTTAGTGTGTGATTTGAGGCCGTTTATTGCGTATTTTTCCATATTTTCTGTCATTCCTGTGTGTTGATACGCTGTGTTGCTCTGTTAGTTTCTGCGGCGGCCTGTACCTGGACATAAAGCGTAAACTGCCATGGCTGCCCAGCGATATCTACGAGGGTTTCCACATCCAGTCCATCTCCGCCGTGCTCTTCATCTACCTCGGCTGCATTACCAACGCCATCACCTTCGGCGGTCTCCTTGGAGACGCAACTGACAACTACCAGGTGACACAGGAATGAGAACAGCGCATGGTTACCCAAGGAGTATTAGGACCAGGCTTTTTTTTTTTAATACAAGAATAAATTCATAACATTGAGAATAATGTTGTAAAAAAAAAGTCATAATAATGCTTGAATAAAGTTGTAAATTTACGAGAATAAAGTTCGTTTAGAGTGAACTGATTTATCAGGAGGCCTCAGCAGCTTTAATCAGAACCAGAAAACCGATGAAAAACAGCCTTCAGGCTAATTTAACATATTGTTGATTAATGTGAATCTTTCCTAAATGATAAATAAACCAGATCTTATTTGTCCTTTCTTTCTAAATTGGCTGAGATGTTGTTTTTTCTTGCACCTTTAGTTGACCCCCTCATATTTCCCCCCCTCCCACTCTGCATTTCCTCCTCCAGGGTGTGATGGAGAGTTTCCTCGGGACTGCGTTGGCTGGATCCGTCTTCTGCCTCTTCGGTGGTCAGCCCCTCATCATCCTCAGTTCCACTGGACCCATCCTCATTTTTGAAAAGCTCCTGTTTGAATTCAGCAAGTGAGTTTCTTCAGAGCAGCAAAGTTAAACGTCATGAAAACATCACCAGAAGAAGCAGGTTTAACAAACTCAGACTCAAATCCTCAACTCTGAAATGGTCTAGCCTAAAGTCAGGAACTCTGAGTTTTCAATTTCATAAAAGCTGCTGTGAATTATTTCAATCATCTCTAAGTAGGTCCACTTAGAGTTCAACACGTGCGTAACAAGTATGTATAGTCATGAACAGAAGACAGATGGACCCAGTATTCAAGAAGAGACAGTCAGTAGGAAAGTTCAAACTTTTATTAAATAAAACAAAAGTAAAGCGGAGCTGTGGCTCGCGGACACTGCAGGCGGCGGGGCGGGGCACCGCCCAATCTCAGACACTCTAGGGAGGAAACATAGGTAAGTGACCACGATAAACTGATATAAGATAATCTGTGTTGGTCACTTACCTGGTTTAACAGTCCAGACAAAGAATGTCCCCAGTGCTGCAGTTCCAGAGGTCATGCTGCAAGCTGATCCTGGTCAGGGATCCAGAACAGACAGGAACAGAAACAGGTGGCAGGATCCAGATCAGGCAGGAACAGAAACAGGCGGCAGGATCCAGACTTCCAGGCATCCACAGGCTCCCAGGATTTTTCAGAGTCTGACTGGGACCAGAAGCATGACCAGGTGGTCACGCACAGGAGCAGACAGGATCAGGTGCAGACAGGCAGGCTCAGTGGAAGAGGGTAGCCGAGACAGGACGTAGGAACCGGAACTTGAAGCAGGACTTTAAACTGGTCTCCTCCCTGGAGCCAGGCTTACTTTGATAAAAACTGAACCTCCCCCCATAATGAGCCAAAAACCCAGAGGACTCTGTGGGGGAGGAACAGTGGACGATCAGGAGACGAGACAAACACTAAAACCCTCTTTCCACTGGCAGCTAGGATCCAGGACAGGAACCAAATAAAACTGAACAGAAAGACTGACAGAAAGACAAGCAATGATCTGGCCCTGAATGCTCAGGCTGAACTGAATATAAACCACAGGAAACAGGTGAGAGGAATAAACTACGATTGAGGCAGGGAGGGAGAACGGCAGGCAAGAGGATTCACCAATTAAGGGAGAGCAAACAGGTCAGATCATGACATGTATCTAGATGGTTTGAAGTCTGATTATGGAAAATCGACCGTGAAACTCAGTGAACTAGTTTGAAAATCAAAATTTCAAGCCAATAGGGACAAGACCTTATTACCTTTGTAAAATAAAAATAAAAATGTGGATATTTTGATGGCAAAAATTAATGTCAATGTAATAACAAGAAACGCCAATTTGCCCGAATATATCAAGAAAAATAACAAAAGTAATTCTATAAAAAATTGGCACCTACATTTTTTAGTTTATAAACCTAACTATAATTGTAAACTAGGCTTATTAACAATTTAACTTTACTTTTTAACTTTTCAATTAGCTTTTTACCTTTTTTTTTCTTGATTTGTTAACTTTTTTTCTCAACTTAATTTCCAGTAGGTAATATATCATTCAATGGCTCATCTTATTGGTCAAATGGCAAAATTATATGTACAGCCATGTAGCAGCATATTTGCTGAATGGTTGGATATAGATCTTGTGCTTCTAGACCTCACTGAGGGACGGGGGGGACTCCATTTGTAAGGGGAATGTAAGTGATCATAAAATGGTAACTTTCCCGATAAAGGGTTAAGAAGCAGAAAGACGTGCAGCCTGCCAATTTATATGTTTCTGTTCATTCGGATCTCAGTTCACATCAGAACTAGAACTAGCTAAAAATTTACATTTACAGTCATATGTTTATATTACTGTTTTTATATATTTTTTTTAAACTTTTTTTCAAGGCTGCACTTTTAAAAAGATGAAATTGTCCAGAAAGCTGTTCCAAAATAATTTTTGTTTTCTTTTACACTTGTGTACGGTGGCCCAGAGGTGTCACCACTAATACAAAATCCGCAACACAAATTCAAGAGCCGCAACACAATTACAAAAGCCGCAACACAAATACAAGAGCCACAACACAATTACAAAAGCCGCAACACAAATACAAGAGCCGCAACACAATTACAAAAGCCGCAACACAATTACAAAAGCCGCAACACAAATACAAGAGCCGCAACACAAATACAAAAGCCGCAACACAATTACAAAATCCGCAACACAAATACAAGAGCCGCAACATAATTACAAAAGCAGCAACACAATTACAAAAGCCGCAACACAAATACAAGAGCCGCAACACAATTACAAAAGCCGCAACACAAATACAAAAGCCGCAACACAATTACAAAAGCCGCAACACAAATACAAGAGCCGCAACACAATTACAAAAGCCGCATGACAAATACAAGAGCCGCAACACAATTACAAAAGCCGCAACACAATTACAAAAGCTGCAACACAAATACAAGAGCCGCAACACAAATACAAAAGCCGCAAGACAATTACAAAAGCTGCAACACAAATACAAGAGCGGCAACACAATTACAAAAGCCACAACACAAATACAAGAGCCGCAACACAATTACAAAAGCCGCAACACAATTACAAAAGCCGCAACACAAATACAAGAGCCGCAACACAAATACAAAAGCCGCAACACAATTACAAAATCTGCAACACAAATACAAAAGCCGCAACACAATTACAAAAGCCGCAACACAAATACAAGAGCCGCAACACAATTACAAAAGCCGCAAGACAAATACAAGAGCCGCAACACAATTACAAAAGCCGCAACACAATTACAAAAGCCGCAACACAAATACAAGAGCCGCAACACAAATACAAAAGCCGCAAGACAATTACAAAAGCTGCAACACAAATACAAGAGCCGCAACACAATTACAAAAGCCGCAACACAAATACAAGAGCCGCAACACAATTACAAAAGCCGCAACACAATTACAAAAGCCGCAACACAAATACAAGAGCCGCAACACAAATACAAGAGCCGCAACACAAATACAAGAGCCGCAACACAATTACAAAAGCCGCAACACAAATACAAGAGCCGCAACACAATTACAAAAGCCGCAACACAATTACAAAAGCCGCAACACAAATACAAGAGCCGCAACACAAATACAAAAGCCGCAAGACAATTACAAAAGCTGCAACACAAATACAAGAGCCGCAACACAATTACAAAAGCCGCAACACAAATACAAGAGCCGCAACACAATTACAAAAGCCGCAACACAATTACAAAAGCCGCAACACAAATACAAGAGCCGCAACACAATTACAAAAGCCGCAACACAATTACAAGAGCCGCAACACAATTACAAAAGCCGCAACACAAATACAAGAGCCGCAACACAATTACAAAAGCCGCAACACAATTACAAAAGCCGCAACACAAATACAAGAGCCGCAACACAATTACAAAAGCCGCAACACAATCACAAAAGCCGCAACACAAATACAAGAGCCGCAACACAAATACAAAAGCCGCAACACAATTACAAAATCCGCAACACAAATACAAGAGCCGCAACACAATTACAAAAGCCGCAACACAATTACAAAAGCCGCAACACAAATACAAGAGCCGCAACACAATTACAAAAGCTGCAACACAATTACAAAAGCCGCAACACAAATACAAAAGCCGCAACACAATTACAAGAGCCGCAACACAAATACAAGAGCCGCAACACAATTACAAAAGCCGCAACACAATTACAAAAGCCGCAACACAAATACAAAAGCCGCAACACAATTACAAAATCCGCAACACAAATACAAGAGCCGCAACACAATTACAAAAGCCGCAACAAAATTACAAAAGCCGCAACACAAATACAAGAGCCGCAACACAATTACAAAAGCCGCAACACAATTACAAAAGCCGCAACACAATTACAAAAGCCGCAACACAATTACAAAAGCCGCAACACAAATACAAAAGCCGCAACACAATTACAAAATCCGCAACACAAATACAAGAGCCGCAACACAATTACAAAAGCCACAACAAAATTACAAAAGCCGCAACACAAATACAAGAGCCGCAACACAAATACAAAAGCCGCAACACAAATACAAAAGCCGCAACACACATACAAGAGCCGCAATTCCCATTGTGTTGCGGCTCTTGTATTTGTGTTGCGGCTTTTGTATTAGTGGTGACACCTCTGGGCCACCGTACTTGTGTCAACAAAATGACAAAAAAATCTGTCTAAGTCTATCATTAAGAATCCCTCCCTGAATCCCCCCCTCCCATAGGAACAACGGCATAGACTACATGGAGCTGCGCCTGTGGATCGGCATCCACTCCTGCCTGCAGTGCTTCATCCTGGTGGCATCAGACGCCAGTTACATCATCAAGTACATGACGCGCTTCACGGAGGAAGGCTTCTCCAGCCTCATCTCCTTCATCTTCATCTCCGACGCCATCAAGAAGATGGTGGGCTCTTTCAAGTATTACCCCATCAACACCGACTTCAAGCCAGACTACGTCACCACCTACAAGTGCGAGTGCCTCGCCCCCGACCCGAGTGAGTTCACCCCTTCGCCCAGGGACATCCATGGGGGTTCAGACAGACAGTTCAGTCTTTTTGGAGGTTAAAGCACATCTGAAACGTGTTCAGATCCCCGTGGTAAAGTTCTAAATAAAATAAAAAAACAAAAATAAACACGTTAATGTCACATTCTGCAAAACCATCAGATCTTTTAATGAGTTTCTAAATTTAAAAAGCCATCATTTAGATTTAAACAAATTAGAGCTGATTTCATTCTGTCAGCTGATTAATAAAGGTTCAGGTTTCCTTTCAGGATTTTCTTCAGGCTTCCTTTAACTGAAATCCCAGCCTGCAGTGTGGAGTTAAAGGATCCCATTATCTCATTAGGCAAAGCTAAGAGTGGAGTTAAAAATATCAATAAGCTACAATTAAGACACATCTAAATAACTGGAAAAATCTCAGTACAGTTAGAGAGACAATAAATCATAGACAGAACAGATTCTGTTGAAAAATAATGACTATAAGATGGCAGCCACTGTTAACAAACTGCAGCAATTCCTGCAAAGTACAATTTGAACAATCTTCTGCAATCTCCAGAGCTTGTGATTATGTTTTCCAAAGAAAACCTTATATGAAACATATAATAACCATATGTCTAAAATACCCTTAAAGGAAAAGTCCGGTCAGCAATGATTAATCAATGGATCATTGTTTATACATAAATCAATACCTTCGTGGTGATTTAATGAAATTAGCATTAATCAATGAAAATATAAAAATAATAATTTTAGTCGCGATCACTGAGTCTGGGAGCGGCCATTTTTGCCCAAATATACTAACCCCTCCCTCCTGCCATCTTCCAGCAGTGACGTCACGGTGCGGTAAGCCTAGCGCCATTCTCCCCGCTTTACAAGCTAAATCAATGGGAACTACTAGACACATCTGCAATCAACAACAATTATTGAAGATTTCCAGAGGACTTCACCATTGAAATTCACCAGAGCTATAGTGAAACTGACAATGCCCACGTGCATGGCAGCTGGATGCTGGAATACATCGGGTAAAAGTGGAAAAAAAAGAGTTATTCCACCTTTCTGATTCCTGATCCTCCACGGACGGGTTGGTCGTTGGATCGCCAACTTGAAGAGGGAGGACTTGCCATCGAACTTCTGGCCAGAGAAAAAACCCGTAATATGTAGCCAACATTTGGAAGAAGAATGTTTTCAGGATGACTTGGATAATAACGCGTTGTGACAAACACCAGATACAGCACTGGGACTTGATCAACAGCCGATACCGCACCGTGACAATGTCACTAACCAGTAGGTGGCAGTAGTGTTCTTTGACAAACATGGATGCCTCCAGTAAAGCACATTCACATGAAAATTACTCTGAATTAAAAACACTAATAATTTTTTGTACAGTATGTAATAATTTCATATTTAAAATACTTATATGACCGGACTTTTCCTAATATTTTGCTCTTAAATTTTCAAAGCGTCTGTCTGGAACACTAACATCCCATAATCACGGTGAAACCGGAGGCTGATGATTCCGTTTACTCTTCCTCCAAATGTAACTATGAGTTTTATAAAGGTGGATGAAGAAGCTAAAGAATCTAAACCCTCAGGTTGCTTCTTAAAAGCTGAAGGTAGATTTAATTTTAAAGTCTGAGTGAATCCGAATCAACCAAAGAAGAATATCAGCAGGATGGAAAGTTTTGGAACGACTTCTCCAGACACAGCTAACTGTGAGCGAAAATCTGTGGGTTCACCTGAAAATGGCTGCGAAGCTAAAAGAGCTGGAGAGGTTTCATGGGATTCTGTTGGAGACACAAAACACAGATAGCTTTAGATAAAATGACACACGCCGAACCTCCATCCTGACAGAGTTTACTCGATCCTTATTAGCATGAACAGAATATCTGCACCAGAGTGAGATCAGTGGATGTAAACCTCTTTTGATGCTTTTGCCATGACAGTACTTAAAAATTCCTACTTCTAACACCAATGCCAAAGCGTCTAACTCTGCACCAAATTTTAGATGATTTGATGACTCTATTTTCCATAAAGATGGATCTGCGTGTCAGCCATATTGGCTGATGTAACCTGTAACAGAAGCAGGCCACATACAGAGCCCTGAGGAACACCTTCTGTTTGGTCCAGCAAACAGTAGCAGCCATTCAAAATGCCCGTTCCCAGTCAAACGCCAACAGAATGGCAGCACACTCCCCTGCAAATCCCAGCAAAATCCCCTCCATGAACCCAACATATGTTTTTATGGACTCCAACCAAGGGTCTGACCAGGAGATGGCGCTTCTCTTTACATCTTAATGTCCACAATTCATGACAGAAATAATATTTTTGTAAAAAGAGTGATGTTTAAGAAGGGGACCAGAACCCAGGCCCACCAAAGAAGGTTTAGGGAAATTTTGAATGGCTACTACTGTAAACAGATGAAGGATTTCTCCTCTGATGGTCCACTTTATCTGGGCCAATGTGAGATCTCATCACATCTTCGATCCAGACCAAACCAGTATGGACCTCCCAGTCAGCCAAAGGTGACGTACATCAGGAAACCTAGAAACGTTGAAATCTTTGCAATACTTTGTTTTGCATCTGCACTCTTTTTATAGGATATCATCGTGGCATCTTCATTTTCGAACCTGCCTGGTCGCTCTCTGCCATGTTTATACTGAATTAACATTAAAAGAGGACATTTTTTAGCAATCTCTGCCAGAAGCAATGAAAACACCTTAAACTGACCAGAAGAAGCACTGTCTGAACGCCAGAGCTGTAGTTTTCCATAATCTTCATCCTGGATGGGTCCCTTAGGCAGTAAAATGATGAAAATAGATTAAAGGAACAGTACACCCAAAACATGATGAGCCTTCATTTTCTACTCCCCCCCCATGCTGAACAACACTCTGGAGTACTTTTTTGATATCTCAAATGCATCTGGAGATCTGGGAGGCTTCTTGCTGTCTGCTGACATTCAAATAATGGAGGTCTATGGCGCCCGAGGCAGAAAGGTCCATAAAAGTCCACAAAAAACGTGTCAATATTCCTCCATACTGCTCGTCCAATGTATTCCAAGTGTCCTGAGTGGGTAGCGTCCATAATTTACTCGAAACGAAGTCATTTAGAATGTTTTTAGAGCATAAACAGTAGTGTATAGGATTTCCTAAAAGTGCGCGCCTGCGAGTTCACGAGTCTACGGAAACCGCGGCAGACCAAACCAGATGAAAGTGCGCATTCAGCTCGGCAAAGAACTCATGCTCTTCCTCAACACTGAAGTCCTCAGACATTTTTCTTTCGTTGTTTCTTTCTTTGCACAGGTAAACAGCACATTTCTTCTTCTACGCTTGAATAATCGGCAGAGCAGACGCTGAATGCGCACTTTCATCTGGTTTGGTCTGCCGCGGTTTCCGTAGACTCGTGAACGCGCTTTTAGGAAATCCTATACACTACTGTTTATGCTCTAAAAACATTCTAAATGACTTCGTTTAGAGTAAATTATGGATGCTACCCACTCAGGACACTTGGAATACATTGGACGAGCAGTATGGAGGAATATTGACACGTTTTTTGTGGACTTTTATGGACCTTTCTGCCTCGGGCGCCATAGACCTCCATTATTTGAATGTCAGCAGACAGCAAGAAGCCTCCCAGATCTCCAGATGCATTTGAGATATCAAAAAAGTACTCCAGAGTGTTGTTCAGCATGGGGGTGAGTAGAAAATTAAGGCTAATCATGTTTTGGGTGTACTATTCCTTTAAAGTTAACAAATCTTTAAAAAACAATCAATCAATCAATTTCTTTATTGCCAACTACAATTTAAATAGTAATTAAGGTTTCAGTTTTAGTACAAGCCGTACGTGCCGCAGAACGCTGCCTATGGCACGTTCTTATGGTGCCAAGGGCCCCACCGTGAGGCGGTTCCCTCTAACGCTGCCTTTATTTCTGTGGAAAGATAGGAGCCATGTTGGAATGGAGAGGGGGGTAAAAGCACATTTCACCCTTTATCCTTGACAGGATACAGTTTGAGATATTAAAAAAAACCTCAGCACCAGGAAAGCACATAAAATCACGAGACAAACATTTCAGCAGAGGGTCACATCGGAGGCTGGAGCCACAAGAAAGTCAATCTGACATTTGAGCATTAGTTATCTGTTCAATCTGTCCATGAACGCTGTCCACAGGCCATTGTCCTTGATAAGATGGAAGTTTATAAACTAGCACTAAAGTTCTGGACGCATCCACAGATGTTTGCAGGTAGGGGAGAGGGGGTGCAGTTCTTGGCCCTTCCGCCATAACATCCTGGGTAGATATAATAAGGGGGAGGCCAAATCCACGATAACACTTATGGTTTTGAGAGCAGGCTGCACAGGAATTTTCCGTCAGCCTTGAGTCTTTCCTTGCTGGCTCTACACGGCAAATCCAATATTCCAAATATGTTAAAAATTTGACCAATTGCATTGAGAGGCCGGCTGACCAGATCAATTGTTTGAATTTGGGTGATATGAAGAGAGACCATAGAAAAGACAAGACACAGCAAAGCAGGGACAGATCAGGGAGGAACAGGAGCTGCAGGAAAGTACGACCTCCTCCTTCAAGAGTCAGAACAGAGCTCTGATTCCAGGAAATAATAATCCCTAAGAACAGAAACAGTCTTAGATGTGGGCTGATTATTGATGGATATTAGCAGTAGTTTTTGTGGACATTGATTTCTGTAACTGATTTGTCTCTGTTTGCTTTCACCATGCTCAAACATCCGGCTGCCGTATTTTGCAAGTGAGTTCCTCTCTGTTTGTTTGCATGCGTCTGCGAGTGCTCACAGCAATGTCCAGCGGGTGGATTCTCATCATGTTTTGCATTTCTTTTTGCTCCCCTTTTGTTTTCCTCCCCTCCCCTGTTATTTTCTGTCTCATTACCCCATGCGTTTGTGTGTTTGTCTATCTCCACCATTCACTAACAGTGGCTGCAATCATCTTCAATGGTTTAGTTCCAATGCCAGATAACAGCTCTAGTGTCTCTGGGGTAAGTGCTTGTTTTCACTTTTTTTCACTCGGTTTTTGGTTCTCTGTATCGTAAACCAGTTGTGTCCGTCCTCCGTAAAGTTTCAGCTGCAAAATGAATCCAAACGCTAGAAAAGAGCTAACCCTAGCATCGCCTCATTGCGACAGAAGTGGCTTTGCTCTCCTCTTATCCGCCTTTGTTTGTTTCTTGCCGTCGATCCTGCCGCCGTCCAGTTCTTCTCTGTGGTCTCTAACTTCCGACCCGTGCTGACATATTTACTCTGTTCGTGTCTTTGCCAAAACACTTCACTTGTCGCCTTCTCCTGTCTGCCCAACACTGCCGCCCACCATCCCAGTTGAATATCACAGCTCTGGACTGGAGTCAGCTGGGCAAGAAGGAGTGCATGAAGTATGGAGGCTCTCTGGTGGGAAAGTCCTGCAAATTCGTCCCCGACCTGGCCCTCATGTCCTTCATCCTTTTCTTTGGCACCTACTCCATGACGGTCTCTCTGAAGAAGTTCAAGTTCAGCCGCTACTTCCCCACCAAGGTAACAGAACTGTTCATGAACACTTGCACACACAGATTAATTATTTTAATCTAGATTAATCTCACTGTTATCTTGGAATTAATCTAAATTAATCTAGATTAAAATTGCTCATCTGAATTCTGCCAAAAACATTCATGATTTTTGTGTGCTACCTCCAGAATTTAAAAGAAACAGCTTGCCGATTTACCGAGTGTTTCTGGCTAAATCTTTCTATGCATTTTTTTCAATTTTGGGCGTTTACATAGAGTATTCATAACTAGTCCAGAACTTATGTCCAACGAGAGCCTATGCATAATGCACGGCAGCGTAATGCCCATGAGATGATGCTTTTGCATGAATGACCGGTCTGCATGAAAAGATGTCTTTGATTGCAGTATTAACCTAGCTGCAGTTTCCCCCCCACAAAAAATGAATAAATGAAAAGAAAAAAGAAAAAGAAAGAAATAAGGTTTGTTACCTTAGTTAGTTACCTTATTAAGGTTAGTAAGTTACCTTCCTATTGCCCCTCGGAAGTGTGTTGGTGGTGGGCGTGAACGCAGGGAGGATCCATCACTCACCTTCTGGCTCACCCTATGATGGGGATGAAGTCTGGAGGAGAACTGACGGTTTCCTCCTGTGAACCCCCTTTATACCAAAACGCTGCCAATACGCCATTATACAGTAGCTGGAAGTTAGAAACACGTTCAGCGCTCGTCTGGAACACGTCAGATACGTTGGAGAGAAGTTCTAGATAAGTTACACAGAAGTTATGCACAAGTTACTCAAAGGTTGATAAGCTAGACGCCACGACTGATGAGGAACTTAGACTTAACGTGTGTCAACCATCAGATTACTGACCTGTAACTTATGGCCCAGGTGTGAGCATCAGGGTTCGTACACCTTTTCCAAAGTCAAAATCAAGCACTTTTCAAGCACTTTCATGATCCATTTTAAAACTTTTTCCAGCACCTTACGGAACCAGTGTTGCGTGGATGACGGCCGGGGTGTGGGGGGGGTCAAAATGAATACATAAAACTAAATCCTTTCTTAATTTGTCAGAGCACACGAGGCAGATATTTATTTTCTATTATCAGTTTTAATAAACTACTTACCTTTCCACATATAGTTCACCGATGATGAAGACGACGAAGACGAAAGAAAATTATTCCTCTGCCATGTCGTAGTAATATAACCAACCAGAGGGTGTCGCATTTCAGTATTATCAGCCGTAGAGTTATCAATGCTGTTTTAAGGTCTGGGCCTGGCAATGAATTAAAACTTCGGGGTTTTTTTGTTGTTGTTTTTTTGGAACGTTGGCGAGGCGGTACCGTGAATTTGGCGAGGCGGCCGCCAAACTACAATAACATTACATTATCACACCGTACTCTCAGTCACTATGACTTACCCTTCATGTGACTCGACAGAGCAGACTCGCCCAATGTGAAAAGCTGCACATCTTTTTGCAGACTTTACAAGAGGCAACTTGTGGGATTTGTCCCCGTTTAATCCATAATTTGTATTTTTAATCTTCCAGCCAACGACAACCTCCCGGCATGGTGCCGTAGTGGTTTCATGGGGGCGGAGTCACACATGGAAATAGACTGGCAGATCGCAGGTTTCATTTTCGGGCTCTCCAACATTTTATTTCTCCATTTAATAAACACACGATTCAGTTAGATAGGTATTTGTTGCGAAAGAAATAGTTACAATTTCAAGCATTTTCAAGCATTTCATCCAAAATATAAGCACTTTTCAAACCTTGAAAACACAACGTCAAAATGCAAGCATTTTCAAGGATTTCCAGCACCCGTACGAACCCTGGAGGATACAATGGGATATGTCATGTATGGTAACGTACTCGCCGTATGTCGATGTTTGCCAGCGTGCTTCAGCGTGCTCATCACTGCTCATAACAAAACGTACAAATAATTTATCCAACATATTCCAGGGTTTTTGGAAGATTTTTCGTACGTCAGGCATACGTTGGTCACGGCCAACAAACTTCCTAGCAGACATGATGCTAAATCTGCTGCGACTGCAAACCTTCTTTCTTTCTTTTTCTTTATTCTTTTTTTTGGCAGGCGGTAAACAGCAGCTAAATTAATACCCCGATCAAAGACATCTTTTTCTGCAGGCCGGGCGTCTCTAGGCACATAGCTTCCCCCCTCAGGACACTGGCTTGGACAGAAGAACTGGAGTCATTATGAATACTCTATGTATATGCCCAAAATTAGAAAAATATATAGAAATTTCAGCATATGCCAGCGTTTTAGTAGCCTCGTTAGACCATCCTGATCTCGCGAGCTTTCAAGGTTTCACTCGCAGATCAGTCTGGAGACTCTCCGTTAAAGAAAATTTGGAGCCGTTCACCAAACGAACGTCCAATCAGCTTTGGCTTTGAGGCGGGTTGAGGTGCGACGCGACGAGAAGCGCGACAGTTCAGTCTAAAGAACATGGCGGCTTCAGCCGATGAAACTAGCGTTAGCGTGGCTATCGAGCAAGTTTTATCGGAATTACAGAATAAGAAGAAAGAAGAGCAAAACACTGCTCTGGAGGCTTTTCTCGGAGGAAAAGATGTTTTTGCTCTTCTCCCGACTGGTTTCGTCAAGAGTAGCCTGGCTTGTGGTTGTGTTTTCATCGTCGCTCTGTTAGTACGTCATATGCTTCGTTGATCTGATTGGTTTATTTGGCCCGTCTTTCACCAACATAGGCCAATCAGCTAACCAGTATTTTCGCCCCTTCCCAAAATTACTTCAACGGAAGGTTTCCAGATGGATATGCGGAGCAAATCCATCTGGCGGAGTCAGGTTAGCGTTTTAGGAGATCATAGGAAGTAGGGCATATGCTGGATGAATCGTCAAGATGTGACAGGGTCCTAACCTGCTTGCAAACAGCGCAGCGTGATTGTTCCCAACAATGAAATTGTCTGTAAGGACATTAGATATTCCACCACATTCCAGGGGAAAATTAGGGCGTACCAAAGCAAAACACAGGGCATGCAATTTCTAATATTTCTAGTAAAAGGCATTGCTAGTTTAAAGCCTGCCATCAGGTCTCATCCATGCTTTTTATTCATAAACTGACAAATATTTTTTTTTGTCCTTCCAGCTGAGGAAACTCATCAGTGACTTTTCCATCTTCATGTCCATCATGACGTTCGTCGGCCTTGATATGTTGGTGGGACTCAAAACTCCTAAACTGATCGTCCCCACCGAATTTAAGGTGAAATAAGTTAACTCATTTTACATTAAAAAAAAGGAACCGCTGGTTTTGAAAATGTCTGAAGGGCGTTAACAGGGTGCTTGGCTGTTCAGTAGATCAGAGAGTTATTAGATGTTTGCAAAACAGATCGGTTTTCTTCTAACATATAGGTTAACAAAACATAATAACTTTTAAATTATTTCAGACCAGCAATCAGTATTAACTGATGTTGGCCTGCGGCTTTTCTTCAGCCATGTTGGAAGCATGCACTGCAAAACATTGAAATAACTAATTTCTTCTTAAAATAAGTGCATTTGTTCTTGAATTGAGGAGGTAAATGAGATACTTTGCCAATGGAAAAAGACAATTTCCTTTTAAAATAGGAAGAAAAAAACAGTTGCATGGTCTTATTTCAAATGTAATTATCTAATTATCTTATTTTAAGAGTAAAAATACTCATTCTGTTGGCAGTTAATCTTATTTACTTATTTGTGAAATTTGTTTTCTTATTTTTTAGATTGTTTTTGCAGTGTTTGGAGCATTTTTAGGGTGATGTCCGCAGCAGTGGACTCAGATCCAGATCCAGGCGTTGAGCAGGCTGCTCCAAAACCGTCTCTCTATAGAGATGGAGATTCTGGAGTAATTTAGATGTTTTGGTTTTTCTAAATAAGGTGGGGACAGTGTTGTGCATGAATGCGTTCAATGAACAGCGTTTTTTTGGTAATGAACCGTTTTTTGGTAATGAACGTTCACTCTGAGAATAATGAGCGACTAACACAGCTCACATTGGCGTTCAATAGATCACGACACTTTTCATTGGATAACGTCGGGTTTTACGGCACCTATAACGTAAACATCCTGACAGAGCAGCATGTCTGCTGCTGGCACCAGTCTGCTCCATTCAGACTCATCTGCTGGGATTTCTGATGCCAGTTTAGCAGAGCGCTCGGCAGTTTGATCAACTAACAAAGGAATAAACTCACGTTTTAGTGCAAACTGTTCCCACCAGGATTTAACAAACAGGTCCGTCTGTCAGCCACGCCCACTTCACCTTTAAAGCCACACACGGAGTTAAAGCATCTGAATTATCTGGCTTTGCATTCAAATGCAGAGTTCATTTCTCCATTCTGAGCTCAAGAAAGTTCAATTTATTTAATTATTTTCATGATAATAGTTATAAGGTTTGTTTCTGCTTGTTGCCTGCTGCTGAATTCTTCCTGTTAAAAGGGAGTTTTTCTTCTCCACTGTCGCTACAAGCATGCTTAGTGTGAGGGATTGCTGAGGATTAAATGAGTTGACAGGATGATCTGGTGAACTGTAAAGTGCCTTGAGATTACATGTGTAGTGAACTGGCTCTATAGAAATAACCTGAGTTGAATTGAATTAAATTTGCTTGATGATCTGAAACATTAAAGCCAGTAAAAAAAAGGGTTGTTGAACTGGAGTCCTTTTCCTTTGAGGGAATAAAACAGTTAAAAACATTTGATGTTTTGCTCCTGCTGGTTTCTTTATTTATTTATACACTGGTTTCCTTTCCATGTGGCCTAATCCAGAGTTTTTCTAACATCTATGGTCCTCTGCTCTCACAGCCGACGCGGCCGGGTCGTGGCTGGCTGGTGATGCCTTTTGGGAAGAACCCTTGGTGGATCTATGTGGCCAGCTTTGTTCCAGCTCTGCTTGTGACGATCCTCATCTTCATGGACCAGCAGATCAGCGCCGTCATCGTTAACCGCAAGGAGAACAAGCTCAAGGTTCCTTCCCACTCACTGCCTTCCGTTAACTCATGCTGGTGAAGATTCTCAGTCATCCAGGTCCTAGTCATTCCAAAAAAAGTTAAAAACAATCCACTGGACTTTGTCTCCAAGTTTGTAGACGTTTCGCTTCTCGTCCAGGAAGCTTTTTCAATTCAAAATGTCAGAAATAGCTTTGATTTCCGGGCTTTATAGAGTGGCCCAAAAACAAAGCTTTGTTTTGGCTCAGAAAACACGCAAATTGAAGCAGAAGATCAGGTCCACGCTTTAGAAATGGGGGTCGTTTGGCTTTTTTCTTAGCCTGTAATACCCGAAACCTGTCTATGTCTCTGAAAAGGGGGTCGTTAAAGGGAATTATTGGACTGGCTGAAAAGTTGAGGCCCTCTGGTCCTCTGTAATGGGGTTGGGGTTGCCATGATAGTGGAAGGGAATCAACTGTATCGCTGCACTTTAGGTTTTTGAAAGTCCACCCCCTCTGAACAATGTTGGACCAGAATGTTCACATTTTGGACAAAGAAGACAGGTGGTTTGAGAGGGGCGTGAAGGAAGCCATCTATGTTAAGAAAGAAAAAAACAACCTTAAACAGAGGGGGACGTTTCAAAAACCTCAGATCCCTTCCCGCTATTATCACAATCCGATTAAAATTTCACATGAATCCATTTTGTCTGCGTTTTAACTAAATCAGTTTGTTTCTCGTGGCAGAAAGGATGTGGCTACCACCTGGACCTGTTCTGGGTGGGGGTCCTGATGGCTGCCTGCTCCTTCCTGGGGCTGCCCTGGTATGTGGCTGCCACTGTCATCTCCATCGCCCACATCGACTCTCTGAAGATGGAGAGTGAATCCAGCGCTCCAGGAGAGCAGCCGCAGTTCCTCGGAGTCAGGTTGGTCCCTATTGGTCTGCGTAGCTTCGTCTCTGTTCCTGCAGGAGAAACTTTCTGAAACCAAGATGTCTCTGTGAATTTTTGATTTTTACAGAGAGCAGAGGGTAACCGGCCTTTTGGTGTTCGTTCTCACCGGAGTGTCCATCTTCCTCGCTCCAGTTCTTAAGGTAGGAGATAAATATACGCTGGAAAAATCGACCACATTCTGCAGTAACATATACGCGACAGGGATGTTCACAGATTTTTCAGACTACAAATATAATTTATTAGTGATCTATGTGATACATTAACGCAAAGTAATACATACAGTAGGTCTCACATTTCTCACAAAAAGAAATATATTGATTTCTAATTTTTCTGTCATGTATTTTCTCTCCTTCATTCTGACATTTTTGTGCTTAAACTGATTAGAGGTTTAAAAGGTAAAGTAAAAAAATAATACAGCATTCTTATTGCTTTATTTTAATTATCTTTTGGGAAAGGAAGGATTATAAACTAAAGCCTCTTAAAGGAATAGTACACCCAAAACATGATTAGCCTTCATTTTCTACTCACCCCCATGCTGAACAACACTCTGGAGTACTTTTTTGATATCTCAAATGCATCTGGAGATCTGGGAGGCTTCTTGCTGTCTGCTGACATTCAAATAATGGAGGTCTATGGCGCCCGAGGCAGAAAGGTCCATAAAAGTCCACAAAAAACGTGTCAATATTCCTTCATACTGCTCGTCCAATGTATTCCAAGTGTCCTGAGTGGGTAGCGTCCATAATTTACTCGAAACTAAGTCATTTAGAATGTTTTTAGAGCCTAAACAGTAGTGTATAGGATTTCCTAAAAGCGCGTTCACGAGTCTACGGAAACCGCGGCAGACCAAACCAGACGAAAGTGCGCATTCAGCGTCTGCTCTGCCGATAATGCAAGCGTAGAAGAAGAAATGTGCTGTTTACCTGTGCAAAGAAAGAAACAATGAAAGAAAAATGTCTGAGGACTTCAGTGTTGAGGAAGAGCATGAGTTCTTTGCTGAGCTGAATGCGCAGCACTACGGGTAGCACTAAAGAGAATTTGGATTATGAAGCAACAGAAACAAAAAAAAATGGTCCCATCATTATTTTCTCAGGCATTTTATAAAAACTTTGTTTAAAAATTATAATGGAACACTTTAGTGATTTTCAAGTGTTACCTGGTTAAAGTAAAACCAGGAGACTGAGATCTTCGGCCTCTCCTCCTGCCATGCAGAGACGTTTGGGAGCATCAAGGCCATGGAGTCATGAGATTGGTACTTAAACCGCATGAATTAATTCAGTTTTATCTCTGTGAGAGTTTTTCTGAGCACATTCCATGGATTTCTGCCTGTTAATGATTTTATAAACGCAGTATTGCAGCAGAAACCCCATTTAAAGCTGAGCGATCTCCTGTCTGTGTTTGTAGTTCATCCCCATGCCGGTGCTGTACGGTGTCTTCCTCTACATGGGCGTAGCTTCACTCAGTGGAATCCAGGTACGCCGTCTGTTCGCTTCAATTTGTCTCCATAACTTGGTTTCCTTCTGGTCTGAACCATCCTGATGGGAGGCGACCTGTTAATCGCTGACAGGTTTTATGAATTATTATTATTATTGTGTTTCTCAGTTCTGGGACAGGATCAAGTTGTTCCTGATGCCATCCAAGCACCAGCCAGACTTCAGCTATCTCCGCCACGTTCCTCTGAGGAGGGTTCATCTCTTCACTCTCATCCAGATTATATGCCTGGCTATTCTCTGGGTCCTTAAATCCACCTTCTTGGCCATCATCTTCCCCGTCATGGTAGGTGCAGAAACGCCGTTTGCATGAAGCCTTTGCTGCTGCTTTTTCTCCTCCTGCTGCCTGAACTGCTTCCATCATGAGATAATCTGTCACAGGAGGACAGAGGACACGCACAGTTCCTTCTGAAATAACGTTCTTTATACTTCAAAGTAGCGCTGCAACAATTAATCAGATTAATTGATTATTGAAGTAATGTTCAATTAATTTATTTCCATTTTAGTTTATTTCTATTGTGCCAATCCACAAAAAAGTTCAGTTCACCAGATCATCCAGTCAGATTGATTCAAATTTTCTATCTAAGGAAAACCAGTTCATTGCATCGACTCATTGACTCTTCAGCAATCCCTCACACTAAGCATGCTTGTAGCGATAGTGGAGAGGAAAAACTCCCTTTGAACAGGAAGAAACTATGGTGTTAAAGAGAAAAACCTATAAAAGGGTGAGTCATCATTTTTCACCTACTTCCCCACATGGTCTGCAGACACGACAGACATGTGGCGACGAGGATGGGATTTTGTGTGGGTGAAAAGAGTTTTATTTAAAAAAAATAAAAAAAAACTCCATCGAGACGAGAAGATCTTCACTTTGATGAAAACGAAGAACAATTCGACGCCTATGTGGAAAGGTTAGAACAATTCTTCGTGGCTAATGGACTAAAACTGGGTGAAGAAAAGACCAAAGCCGTGTTCCTCACTGTGGTCGGTAAAAAGAACCACATGCTGCTAATGGACTTTTGTGCACCAGACCGTCCGAGAAAAGTTTAAAAGAGCTGCTTCAATTACTGCGCGAAAACTTTGTACCCATGACAAACGTTATTGCTGAAAGATATAAGTTTACTACAAGAAAACAAAGAGAAGAGGAGTCAACCAGTGAGTACATGGCTAGCCTGAGAACGCTAGCAGAACGTCGTGCCACTTTGAGACTTTTCTAGATGACGCTCTCAGGCACCGTCCACACCAAGTCAAAACAAACACGAAATGCTAATATTTTCCAGAACGTTTGTCGTAAAGACGGAGACGTAAAATAAATGTGATCGTCCACACGAATGCATGAAAACGCTGCAAAATGTATGCCAGGCCTGTAAGTGGCGCTGTGGTGCCAAAGCAAAAATAGGCGACGAAATGTTGGGCATGCGCACTAATATTTGCACATGGTTGCCCTGCGTGTCCATTTTCGTGGTTCAGTCAAATTCAGGTGCTGAACTATGTGGTCGATATTGCTCTGTTCTTCCTGGAGATATTCCAGAAGAAGAAGATTCTGTTGTAAGCCAGACAGCAGGGTGAGTAGCATGAGCAGCAACCATTCAACACAGTACGGCGCCATTGTTGTTGTGATACTGTGTCGCGCGTAAGTGTTTAGAGGCGACGCTATGACGCATGCGTGTAAAAAAAAAAATGCGGTCAGAGCTTAAAGATGGAAACGCGAAAACGGCGTTTCAAAATCTTCCCACTCTGAAGGCTTAATAAAAAATAGATCGTTTACAGACCCCCGAAACGCCGGCTTCGTATGGATGAGAGGCTGGTTTGGTGAAAAATTTGTGCGTTTAGGCCAGGGTTTGACTTCGTGTGGACGGGGCCTCAGAGACAGGTTTGTGTGCGGGGTTAAAGTGCGGAGCTAGAGGACCGCATGCTGACTGCTACTCACTCCAAAGAATTGACTTTGGCAGCTGCTTATGATATGGGTCTGGAACACGAAGTAACAAAACAAAATGCACAGCAGTGGTCACACAACGCTTTCAAGGCTAACTCCATTTCTAAGGCAACCGTGTCAAAGACGGAAGAGCGCGGAAAACCATGCTACAGATGCACCGGGAAAGGAGGTCAAGTTGCATTGGATGGAGCACATGACGTGAAATAAATAATTAGAAACATTAAACCCAAGCCAAGAAAAACGAGTACTGTTTGTTTTAAAAATATAAGGAATAGAAAGTACTATTAAAGATACTTGTGAGAAAATGTAATGAGTAGAAGTCAGAAGTAGGAAGAAAAATAACTAATGGAGTAAAGTATAGATACCTAAAAAGCGTTGCCGTTTCCCTACGACTTTAAACGCATGCAAGAGCCCGTTTCTCCTCATGAACGATGTGTTTAAAAGTTTCTGTTTGCATCGCTCATACAAGCTCACTTTCCAAAATAAGTTTAGCAATTTTTCCACGACGTCACACTCACCACTGTTAAGGGAAAATGGGGACGAGCACGTAGGACGGCTTACATAAACACATCACTAGAAAGATTGACAGTTAGGAGGACCACTTAGAACATCCTCTACTATACCTTTAATGCCTTATTTATCTTAAAAAAAAGGGGTTATAAGAAATTGAAGGAATTAGTTGTATTACATGACAAAGTAAAACGTGAACTGTTACAACCTGGACAGCACACTCTTAATAGTGAGACAGAGTGAAGGAAAAGTGATTTTAAACAATCTTTAGCAAGAAATGCTCAAACAAATGTATGTTTCTGTGGCTGGAGGAAAATATGAAATGATATGAAATTGTTAAAATATAAGGAACATAAAAATATCTAGATTATACGTCTAATCTGGTTCTAATCTGTCTTCAAGCTGAGGCGGTCTGATCTGATTCATTCATTTGGAAATGTGAACGGGCTTAATGAGGTAATAAGGAGTCTTCCTCTTCCTGCTCCTGTTATTTCTGCAGTAAATGTGAATTCATTTTTTCACGGAAAAGGAATAAAAGATAAAGAAATAGAATAAAAATATTATTTGACAGATTTGGAAAAAGACAAACTAGAGCAGAGGATTGGTTATGTTTCACTGGGATTACATCCAATTTATCAGCCATGGGATGCTTGAAAGGATAAGCTGGATGTGGAATAATTAGTGTGTTCTCTGTCTGTCTGTCTGTCTGTCCAAACCCAGATCCTGGGTCTGATGGTGGTGCGAAAGATGCTGGACATGGTGTTCTCTCAGCATGACCTGGCCTGGCTGGACGACCTGTTGCCTGAGAAAGAGAAGAAGAAGAAGGAAGACGACAAGAAGAAAAAGAAGGAGAAGGAAAAGAAGAAGCCTAAAGCAGATGACAGTGAGGAAGAGGTGAGAAACTCAACCCTCTGCTGCCCCCTGCAGGACAGAAGGCCCATTCTCTGATAAATATCTGTACTGTGTGTGAACAGGAGAAGTACCGAGGCTATTCCAACCATTCCCCCAGCTCAGAGTCGGACCTGGATCGCAGGTACTGTGTTCTGAAACTGCACATCCCCTACAAAGACCTGGTGTACCCTGACGTAGCGCAGTCCGAGTGGGGGGCCCACTGCCAGCAGGCCGCCCGCCACACATAGAGCTTCTTAGGAGCCCTGCACAGAACCGAGGCTCCGTTCCCAAAAACAGACAAATTTGACATAAACCTGAGTTCACCATGGAACAAAAACGAACATTTTATGATCACAGATCCTTTATATCCAGAACATGTTTGAATAGTTATTCAGGGATGATGTGAGAAAAAGTTTTATCTCTCTGTATTGAAATTCTCTGTTTTTTGCATTTGATTGGCTGCTGGATGGTTGCTACCTTCCAGGTTCACACAGTTCATTCAAAAGGATCTAAACTGTGGTTACGAAGAAGCAGCAGATCAATAAACTAATTTAAACAGCAGACATGAAGGACATGACTAAATGTAAGCAACTATTTTAAGATGAACAGTCATTTTAAAACATCCTGCAAACAAAAAAATTCATTCATAGATGCTGATTGTCATGATTTTACTAAAGTTCAGACCCAAATGCTGAAGACCAAACGGGGGACCAGGAGAAAAGGTTTAACAGGTTTTATTGAAGAGATAATTCAGAGAGAAGTGTTGCTCTGAACACTGCTCAACTGGAACTGAAACGTGAGGGGAAGACACAGCGGTTAGTTCAGGCTCAGTGGGAAATTTGTCTCGTGAATTTGGAGAAGAGGATCTGGTTGCTGACTCACGTTTCCGGAGAAGTTGTTGACTCTTTGACTCCAGTCTGTGTGCTGTACTTCCAGTGTTTGTCTGATTCGGTGGAGGGCGGAACAGGGTTTACCCAGAATGCAGTTGTTTGTAGGTGAACAGAGAAGCTGACTGCCACTCAGATTTCCTGCGGTACTTGAACGGGTCATAGTGGAGATGAATCCCTTTCTCAGTGTGAAGCTCAAACGATCTCTTGGGGAAAGTGGATCCAAACCTCCTGTTTGAACCCCAGCTCAGTTTGAAGATCTGTTGATCCTTCCAGGGAGAGAAGGTCCGAAAAATCCAGTTTGCAGGATGACTTCCTGCCGAGAGGCAAAGACAAAAACAATGTTAAAACTCAGGTTGACAAGAACTCAGTTTGACTCAGCAAAACTCAGCTTGGCTAGAGTACCCAAAACTGGCAAACACTCTGGCGTCTAAGTAGTGGCAGTCAGCAGCTTAAGAACGCTCCGTTAACGAGGAAACCATCAGCAGGTGTCTGAGGAGGCGGACCAGAACCAGGCGCCTCCTGGTGGAGGAAGAGAGACAAACACAGAAACACAAACAGACAGGAGTCCTGACACTGATTGGCTACAGTAGTAGCCTTTCAAAGTTTCCCACATTCCTTGGTTGATCCCCTACAATTCCTTTTTAAACATCAATATTTGTACTAAAATATTCTCTCTGTCATGTTTTGTGGACATTAAGATCTAGACAGAAGCGTCATCTCCTGGTCAGACCCTCTAATTCAGTCAAAGGGGGTCAGAGTAAAAAAATATGCAAGATGGGATCACTCCAGTGGCTGGGAGTCTGAGGAGGTGGGCTGCCATTCAGCTGGAGTTAGACTGGGAAAGGCCACTTTGAATGGCTGCTACTGTAAGATATTTAATGTAAAAATCTTAGGATCAAATCCAAAGCTTTCTGTCCTGATCTAAATAAAAATGACAGCAAAATTCAAAGTCTGAAATATTTCATTCTGCAAACCTGTTCCTCTGAATGTGGGACCAAAGAGAGAGCCTCAGTCTGCTGATCTGCCTTCAGGTTCTTGTACTTTGCTGCTCTGCAACCAGGAAGCAGCAAAGCCATTGGTCATGACATCAGCCAAGATTCGAACTCCAACTTTGAATGTGGTTCAATGAAAACCGGTCGGTGGGCAGGTTGCTTAGGATAACATTTAATGAAGAAATCAGAATCTAGAAGCTACATACTGCATTTATTCAGGTTAACGTTGGTAACTGGGGACAATGAGTCAAAACACAGCTGTTCAGCCATATTTTCCTAGAATGTCTCTATTTTTTTTTTTTTTCATTCTAAATCAATCATCTTGCTCTCATTAAATTAGATCAAATATTCAAACAGTTTCTGGTCAAACAGTCTCACTTCCTCCTTCAAGCCGCAGGTGAAAACTGTCATTTCCAGCCTGAGAGATTAGATCCTCTGTTTATGGCATTTAATGAGGAAACAGCTTATTTTAATATTCATTTCCTAAGTCTACCAGGAGTGGTGCACAGCAGTGTAAAAAATCACCTGCAATCAGACGGGTAGATAAAGCTAAATCGTATCAATGTTTAGGAAATATTCAATTCAGTTTATTTCTATAGCACCGATTCACACCACGTCATCTCAAGGCTTTTTCTAGAACCAATTCAACCAGATCATCCAGTCAGATTTAAAAGTTTTCTATCTAAGGAAAACCAGCTGATTGCATCGACTCATTGACTCTTCAGCAATCCCTCACACTAAGCATGCTTGTAGCGACAGTGGAGAGGAAAAACTCCCTTTGAACAGGAAGAAACCTCCAGCAGAACCAGGCTCAGTGTGAGCAGCCATCTGCTGAGGCCCACTGGGGTTCAAGGAGACAGAAGCAGACATAGAAAAAGAAGCATAGATACAAAAGGCAACCAGCTCCACAGGCGGCCCCGTCCAGGAAACACACAGCCAGGCAGACGAGCTCCGAGCCAGCTCCCATGTCAGAGGATGAAGAGAGCACATCCAGTTAGTCACAGTCAGAGAAACAGGACCACACTGGAAAACAGGCCAAGCTCCAACATCTAGAAACAAAGGTGTTGATGGCAGCAGCACAGCTGATATTTCTCTCCAGGATGGAGTCACAGCCAAACAGGAACAGACCAGATGAAGCTACCATGAGAAAAAGCAGAGAGAGCAGAACGTTAGAGATTGAACTAACAGATTCTGCAGAGTGGGAGAATAGAGAGAGAATGAAGCAGAATGATGAAAAAGGGGTCCCTATGTCCTCCAGCAGTCTAAGCCTATAGCAGCAGAACTATAGAGATAGCTCAGGATAACCTGAGCCACTCTAACTAGAAGCTTTATCAACAAGGAAAGTTTTAAGCCTAGCCTTAAAAGTAGACAGGGTGTCTGCCTCACGGACTAAAACTGGTAGTTGGTTCCACAGTTAGGAAAATAAGGAACAATCAGATCTCTGATATTAAGATGGACCATTTAAGGATTTATATATCTATTGAATTACATAAAAAATAACAAGAAATGTCAGAGAAGGAGGAACGTGATAAAATCCAAGCTCAGCATTGTTTCCTCTGTGTTAACAACAGTTTGGAGAGTAACTGTGATTTCTCATTGCCCTAAACACACCATGGGTGACGCATGGTTTTGGCAGCATCATGCTACGGGGATGCTTTTGTCCGGTCAGCAAATGTTCACAGAAAATGAAGAGACCACCAACTGTGACATGTGCTGAGTTCCAATTCAGCAGGAGCTGCCAAAGGCCAGATTCCTCGGTCGATGACGTCATAGCCGAAGCCTAGGATATCCCATGATTCATTGCGAGTCCAAGCAAGCTGGCTGCTCCGTGCTTAAAGGGAAATGGCGCCGAACAGTGGTGAATATTGGAAGTGCAGTTTAATATAATCCAAGAATGTGCTCTCTCGCCATCTCTGCAGTGTGGGGACTATAAATCTGATATCTGAGACGACGGTACTGCTGCTGAAGCGCTAATTTTATTAGCATCCATAGCAGTAGTGAGAAGTTCGGTATCCACTCTTTGCCTTCTTTGTATGGCCACATTCACGGTTGCTAGGCAACAGAGAGTACAGGCAGTGAATGCCTGAGAAGGCTGGACCTGTTTAAATCTATACAGTGGCGGTTCTAGACCAAATGTACCAGGGGGCCAGGAGGGGGCCAGCGTGTTTTCATGGGGGCCCAGAAAAAGCAAGGGATTAAAATATATCAAGAGAGCTGCATGAAGTGTAATTTATATTCAATTATACTTAATTAAAATTCTATTTCTTATTAGGTCAATATACATTCATAATTTAGGAATTTTACATATTTGTGACTTTATTTAAGTTAAAATTACCATTTTCTATAAAATCTGAATTAGAACTCAAGAAAACCTGATAAATTAGCTGTAAAAATCAGAGCATTTTTAAAATTTGTTTTGAAAAACAGATGAAAACTGGGATTCCGTCTCAATACCACTGAAGCTATCACCTTATTGTTTTTAAATAATTTGTAAAATAGAATTTGTAAATGAAAAAATAACTGAACTAGATCCAAAGGAACTATCAGTTCTTTGAGTATTATGTCTTCAGTACAGGGGCCATAACAGGATCTAGGACATGATCTACAGGAGCACTGGCCCCCGTTGGCCCCTGCCTAGAACAGCCCATGAATCCAGAGCCAAACACTTCTGGCCTTCTTATCTTCATGGACCTCCAAGGACCCGGTCCAGGTAGACCAGGTCCTTGGAGGACGCAGCCTCTGACATCAAACACACTCTTGGCCTATAAATCCTCGGATTCTCCTTTAACTTCCAAACGTCCATCCAAGCCGCACATTTCAGATTATTGCACCAGAAAACAAAAAGCATTGAACCCCAGATGTCTCTGTCGTCCACAGTGAAGCTACCTTTCCAGTTGGTCCCTCACACATAGTCCTGATGAGAAATGTCCCCATTGTGGGACAATAAAGGGATTTATATTCACTTTTTTTTTAAATCCTGCTCTGTTTATCAGCATAAACGCATCACCTGCTCCTGTCTTCCTGCTTAAACCACAATCTGCATCGCTGCTATCTGACCCTGTCCTCTTTTAAAGATGCTGGACCCGTTCCTTTCCCACCGTCCCCACATGGCCCAGTCCTCCCGGTTAGCTCCAGTCCTCCCGGTTAGCTCCAGTCCTCCCAGTTAGCTCCAGTCCTCCCAGTTAGCTCCAGTCCTCCCAGTTAGCTCCAGTCCTCCTGTCCGTGCGCTTTAAGGCAATGCAGATGGTTGGAAGGGAAACATGATCATTTCCTGCTCACAGCTCAGTCCTTCATGTCTGCTGCCCTTTTAGGAGCCTTCTGAAGAAAAAAAAAGATACTTTGTGTTGGGGGGGGGGTCATTAAAATGCTTTTTTTTTTCAGCTGAAAGCCACCGATCTATTTTGTTTGTGTAACTAAAGGAGTGAGATGATGTGTGGTCTCTGTATAAACAGGCTCTCCTACCTGTGTTCATGAGCATCAGGCTGTTTTGGTTGTTTCTTCTTCCTCAATGTGCTTGGGGGGGGGTCTAGATTAACGTTACATAGACAAACACCATGTAGAGCATCTGATGTGTTTCTAACTGTAGGAGAGGTTAGTCAAAAATGCGGCTAGATCAGCACCACCTGGTGTAAAACTGAAAAGGAGAGCAGTTATGCATGGTTTGTTAAAATGTTTTAGAAGTTTGGCATGAACTGGGAAAAAGTCCTTTAGTGTTTCTACTTCCCAGAAGCTCCTCCTGCTATAAACTTTCTACCAGCTTCACATCTATCTGTAATTTCTACTTTTTTTTTTTTTTAATAAGCTCTGTCTGGTTAGTGGCAGGCAGCAATCCTAGAAAGGTCAGTTCTAAAGCCTTGATTCAGGTCTGGACTTTGACTAGGCCACACTAACCGCTGCAGTTCAGCTCCTGGCCCTGCTGGAAGGCGAACCTGCAGTCGGTCCAGTTCCTGGTTCTCATCTAGGTTCTCAGATCCATCCAGCCCCTCGGAGCATGATGCTTCCACCACCGTGTGCTTTCCTCTATAGGGACGACATGTTCTCAGTGCAGCACAGCGTTCAGCATTGATCTGAACTTCATCCATGTTTGCTTGTAGTCCACTCTAGACCAGCGCAGTCTGCCACCATTTTTCTTGATGTGGCGTCTTTGAGCCCAATGATGCCCGATAACCAACAGGATATAAAGATTCACACGGACGTGGACACACTTTGGTTACTTTCCTTTCTGGTAGGACGGAGTATTAGGCGAGAATACAGTCAACATTATGCGAATAATGTTATAATATGATAAAGTCATAATATTTATCACAACAAAGTCCCAAAATTATCACAATAAAGTCTCAATGTTATGACAATAAAGTCCTAATATTATCACAACACAGTCATAACATTATGAGAATAAATTTACAACATTACAAGAATAAAGTTGCAAAATTATGACATAAAGTTGCAACATTATAGCAATTAGGTCATAATATTATTACAATAAAGTCGTAATGTTATGAGAATAAAGTGGTAGGATTTGTGGTGGGATTTTGGCCGATATCCGATATGCCGATATTTTAAAACTCATGTAGCCGATAACCGATATCGATACCGATGTTAAAGCTGGACAAAAATAAGTAGTCATTGAAAATAGCAGTTTTGTTATCCATTTCTGACACTTTGAAAAATAATACACTCAAATATATTTTCATATGCTGATATCAAATAGATTTTTAAAAACACGGTATCGATCTATTTTATTTTCAAAATCTGGTGAAATTTCATTGTTCTGTTACAAACTCTCGTGATATTTTGCAAATTCTTGTGAGATTTTGTTAGTAAAATAGATCGATACCGCGTCAATATATCAACATATAAAAATATGGCAACATTTGGTGAATTTTCGGGGGATTTCGTAGCATAACGATGACATATAGCAATATTTCATTAGTAAAAGAGATTGATATGGTGTTTTTAAATGGCAATATATCAGCATATGAAGATATTGGGATATTTTAATGGATCAATATTTTTTCCCTCGTCTTTAGAAGTTTTTAAGTCTGTAAAAAAGAAGTTTTTTAGACTTTAGAAACTCAGAAGCTGATCAAATATCGGGTTAAATATCGGTGGGGTGGCCGATGTCCGATATTCAGTTTTAAGGCCGATACCGATAGGGGGCCGATTATATCGTATATCCCTAGTAATTTCTATTGGTGGTCTAGTGGGTTAGGGCAGTGCACTTTTGCTCTGAGAAGGTTGGAAGTACCTGGTTTGATCCCCACAGCCTGAACTCTGGGTTCCTGAGCAAAACCCTAAACCCCACATTCCTCCCCAGGCGCCGCACAATGGCAGCCCACTGCTCTCTAAGGGGATGGGTTAAATGCAGAGTGAATTTCGTTCCTCTGTACTTGTGACAGTTTAATGACAATAAAAGCTGAATGATATTATGAGAATAAAATCGTAAATTTATGAGGATTCATTTATGAGAATAAATTTGTATTTTATGACAAGAAGCTCTTTCTTCCCTAAAATGTGGAAAGTTGAGCATCGTGTGAAGTTATAATTTGGCATCAGTTTTACAAATAAGGAAATATGAAGTCTTTTAGCGCATCAGCATCATATTATTATCATTATCAGAACTTTGAAACGATTTTGCAAACGACTGTATCGAAGAAAGCATGCTTTGCTTCTGAAACACGCTGTGGTATGATGACTTCAACTTTATTCTCGTAATTTTATGACTATTCTTGTTAGGGGGGGATTTACCATTAGGCAAAACTAGCAGTGTCTAGGGCCCCAAGTTCCTGGGGGCCCCATAAAACTCTGTTTCCATATCTGGTTAATACAACTATTCCTTATTTGTGCTCATTAATTATGTTTTTGATAAAATCCTTTCACTAAAATTCCATCAGAACGCTGATAATAAGTGTGTCTCAGCCCCCCCCCCTTCAGTGTCCACCATATTGGATCAGTCCATTTGCTGCACATGTTCAGAAAGGTCCAAACAGACAGCAGCAAACCATTTGAAAACAAACCATGCAAAGAGCAGTGTTGCCAACTTAGCGCTTTAGTCGCTATATTTAGCCACTTTTCAGACCCCTCTAGCACTTTGATTTCTAAAAAGCTCCTAGCGCCAAATCTAGAGACTTTTTTCTGCTGCTGGAGACTTTGGAGACAACATCTAAAAGCAGCGAACTCTGCTCTCCAGAGCAAGTAGATAGGGGTACTTTCTGGGACTTCTTAAAGTTGACTGTTCAGTTAAATTTTTTAGGAGAACAGTAAAGACTAAACTGTGTGACCCCCCCCTCCTCCCTCGGAGCTGTTGGGGCCTCTCCTGCCCCCCTCCCTCCTTCCTTGGTGTTGTGTGTGTGGTAACCAGAACTTGCCCTTCCTCAGCATCACCCTCCACTTGAAGATCTCCTGCCCGTCGTCGCCGGCCATGCCTATGGGCCGAGGGATGGCCTGCCCCGTACCCCAGGTCAAGATCGAGATGGAGTCGGACTACGACTCGGACACGGACCTCCACCGGGGCCGGGACATTAGCAGTGAGACCACGTTATGATCCCCTGAAAGCCACCGGTGCAGAGCTGGAAGTTGGCAGCAGGATGGATACGGACATCCCTGTTTGATGGCCTGTTGTCCAGCAAACAGGACACCGAGGATGAAAACATTTATTTATTTACTTGTATGATATAAAGGATCCTGCAGAGAGGAAATATGTTTGGGAAATACTGTGACTTTATGTAATTATTATGCTGCCATTTTACTGTGGCTAGTTCTGAATAAAATGCATAATGATGCCAGATGGATGTACAGAGATGAGCAGTAGCTGTAAATCCTCCTGTATATACTGTAGCTCCGTTAGCGTGTAAATATCCGGGTTGATCTGATCCCAAAGCTTTTTCCCCGTTTTCCCTTCATAACTTCCAAATCGGCACATTTAGCAAGAAAAAAAGAAACAACCAAAAGGCCCTGATGTGTGTTTGTAGGCCTGCCTCCTGTCTGCAGCTGTAACCAGCAGCTCTTTGTGTTTTTATATGGCTGACTTTAAACGGGACACCAGATGTGCTGTAGACAGAAACCAAACAATTAAACCTTCTTTATTCTGGACTCTGGAGTTTCTTTCCTTCTACAACTGGAAAACATCACAGACAAAACTGCTTCATCATTGGAGAATATTCCAACAAAAACAGAAATTTTGACTAAATGTTAGAATCCAGAAAGCCTCTTGCTTTACTGGGGAGTTCTGTGGGGGGGTTGGAAAGTTCAGTAGTCAAAAATTAAAAGCAATAATTATCGTTACTGTTTGGTGAGAAAAATAAGGTTATTTTTCCAAGCAATTTTTTCACTAATTTATAAAAATCAAAGTTTGAAATTTAGTTTGTCAATTAAGTTTTTTTTTTTTTTGCCTATTAAATATTTTGCTTGTTGAATATTTAGCACCAAGCTAAATATCTATTTTCCAAACTAAATATTTAGCTACCTTGGTGAAAATCAAATATTTAGTTAAAGCTACATATTTATTTAACCCTTTATAGGGCACTCAGTGAAAGACTTTAAATATAAAACCTTCAAGCAAAGACTGCAAAAACTTGAAATCTAAGTATGTCATTTTATCTTAAAATAAGTGCATTTTCCTTGAATTGAGTACGTGAGACACTTTGCAAATGGAATAAGAAAATTCACATTTAAAATAAGGAAAAAATGCAGTCTCCTATTTCAAGTGCATAATATCAAATAATGTGATTTTATGGATAAAAATGTTCTTATTTACCTACTCAAATTAAGGATAAAGACACTTATTTTAAGACATTTTCACTAATTTTTAGATCATTACCTTTTTAGACCTTACTACCTTTGTAACATTAAAAAAATATGGATATTTTGATGGCGAAAATGAATGTCAATGTAACAAGAAATGCCAACTTGCCCGAATATATTAAGAAAAATAACAAAAGTGGGGGGGGGGCTCCATTTCTAAGGGGTATGCAAGTGATCAAACACGGTAACTTGCCTTATAAAGGGTTAACCAACTAAGCATTTAGTTTGGAAAATATAAAGCTTGCTGTCAAATCTTTTAACTGACAATCTAAATATTTAGTTTGGAACTTGGATTTTTATAAACAATTGAATGACATACGGTAAAAAAAACGTATTTTTCCCTCTCAACCCGTTAAATAACCATAAATGATCCTAATTTCTAATTTTTACTGCTGAACTTACAAACGGCACCCCATAGATTTCCTCTTAATAGTTTAGTTTGAACATATTTAATGTGAGTTATTAATTCCCTAAAAACTGTATTTCATTTAATGGATCCATATTTCTAATTTTTCTTTCTGATAAATATTTTCATCATCGGTTTTAGTTTTCATCAGATTAAGGAGACATGTTTTTGTTCTTCAGTTTATTGATCCACTCCCACCTTTACAAAATTATCTGCATCATCTGCAAAGCAAACAAAGTAAAAAACTCTAAGATTGTCTTTTATGTAAAGAATAAAAGGAATCGGTTCCAACACTGACCCCTGGTGGACAGCACAATTAAAATCTGTTTTTCTGATTGCAACTCCATCAGAAAAGCGTCTGAAGTCAGTTGATTGCTTCTGGATCATTTTCTCCTCCAGTACTGTGTCCAACATGGCGGACGGTGGCTTCACTTTTTTCGGGCAATCAGCAATCCAGTGAATAAATAGAGATCAGCGGATGATGAAGCAGTTCTGCTGACGTGTTTTGACTGATCAATGATTCTCCCAGTGGAACCACCGACCAGACAGAGGAGCTCTAATGGAGGATCTGACCATTTGAGATAGATTGGTGAGAAGAAAGAAAACAGGGAAACTGATAAAGGAAGCATTAAAGAACGGATGAGATGCCGCCACATCCAGGCGTCCAGCTTCTCTCTTTAAGGACAGAAATGATCCGTGTTCATAGAAAGGTCATGAAAACACAGAAGCCGTCCTCTAAGCCTTGGTGAAGCCCTCGGCGAAGCCGCCCCCCTCCACCAGCAAGGGCATGCGGTTGCACATGGGGCACAGTTTGTTGCGTTCCTGCGACGCCCTCATCCAGACGATGAGGTTCCACCGCTGGCCACGGGAGATGGGCAGGGCCCCGTGCATGTGTTGGCCCCGGTGCAGGAGTCCCTCTGTGACCCTGTGCTCCACCTCTGTGCACTCAGTCTCACTCAGAGGAACCTGCAGAGCAACAGGACCAGCGAGGTTCAGAAAAATCTCAGAGAAACGTGGATTTAAAGCTGCAGCCTCACCTGCCGCATGTCTCCAAAGAAAAGATTTCCGTCGCTGAACTCTTTGCCCAGAGACACGTTCAGAGTCACCTCTGCGTTGTCATAGTGATAGCTCAAATCCAGGTCTTCCTTCAAGGCATACTTGACGACAAAAGCCTTGTGGCTGTCCAGACAGCGCCCCCCGCAGTCCGGGTAGAGCAGGGAGGCGAGCGGCTGCAGGTAGAGCTCCCGGAGCGGAGTGATGAAGCCGTCATCGAAGCCCAACTCGTTCAGAAGGATCTATGGAGACGAGGGAAATCTGAATGGTCCGAATAACGCCGGATTTTCTTCTAAACGGAGAAGCTTTCCATACCTTTCATTCATTTTAAAAAGTATGAACATGTCCTCCAGTCTGCACTTATATGATTTTGTCTTTCTTGGACATTTATAGCAAGTTTGAACGCAGAAAAAAGGCAAATAATCCAGACGCCACGGCTAAGCATCAAATAAATATGACATCATTGAATAAAACATTAACATTATAACAGCCCAGAATCCTGCATGGAGCAGCGCTAATGATGCTTCCTCAGGGCTCCGTCACACCTTGCCCATTCATCCAGCGTCTGCCTGACGTACGCAGAAATTACTCAGAGGGTTAGGATAATATACAGGGTTCCTGCAGCATAAGGCGAGTTAAATTCAAGGCTTTTTAAAACTTTTTAATGCCACTTGAAATAAAAATTTAAGACCAAATTTACAAGAAACACAAGAAAAACCTGCTTGCAACAACTTAACCCAAAGGTTTATTTTAACATAAACCACTGCACTAATGTTTCAAATTTTGAAAAGCCTCCCATACAGGAAGAAAGCTAAAAACACACAAATGACAGATATATTTGAACAATTATTTAACTGAATTCACAAACTTTGTTTTAGCAGGGAACAAAACAAATCAGTTTTAAAGCCCCAACATAACCAGTGCTAAGTATTTTTTGCAGCTATTTTTCTTTCTATGGTTTTCTTAGTATGTTTGATTTGGTGATAAGTGGAGGCGTTGCAGAGACAAGGGTGGAACTAAACTGAGAAATACCGGCTGTTTCTCTGTAACTCCATTTTGATGCTTTGTGTTTCGTGCTTCGCATGTGCGACTCCACTGCCTTAAAGGAATAGTACACCCAAAACATGATTAGCCTTCATTTTCTACTCACCCCCATGCTGAACAAAACTCTGGAGTACTTTTTTGATATCTCAAATGCATCTGGAGATCTGGGAGGCTTCTTGCTGTCTGCTGACATTCAAATAATGGAGGTCTATGGCGCCCGAGACAGAAAGGTCCACAAAAGTCCACAAAAACGTGTCAATATTCCTCCATACTGCTCGTCCAATGTAATCCAAGTGTCCTGAGTGGGTAGCATCCAGAATTTACTCGAAACGAAGTCATTTAGAACGTTTTAGAGCCTAAACAGTAGTGTATAGGATTTCCTAATAGCGCCCCCATGCGCGCTCACGATTCTACGGAAGCCGGCAGACCAAACCGGAAGGAAGAGCGCATTCAGCGTCTGCTCTGCCGATAATGCAAGCGTAGAAGAAGAAATGTGCTGTTTACCTGTGCAAAGAAAGAAACAACGAAAGAAAAATGTCTGAGGACTTCAGTGTTGAGGAAGAGCATGAGTTCTTTGCCGAGCTGAATGCGCACTTTCATCTGGTTTGGTCTGCCGCGGTTTCCGTAGCGTCGTGAGCGCGCATGGGGGGCGCTATTAGGAAATCCTATACACCACTGTTTATGCTCTAAAAACATTCTGAATGACTTCGTTTCGAGTAAATTATGGACGCTACCCACTCAGGACACTTGGAATACATTGGACGAGCAGTATGGAGGAATATTGACACGTTTTTTGTGGACTTTTATGGACCTTTCTGCCTCGGGCACCATAGACCTCCATTATTTGAATGTCAGCAGACAGCAAGAAGCCTCCCAGATCTCCAGATGCATTTGAGATATCAAAAAAGTACTCCAGAGTGTTGTTCAGCATGGGGGTGAGTAGAAAATGAAGGCTAATCATGTTTTGGGTGTACTATTCCTTTAATTCCCATCGTTCTGAGCTTGAATGACTTCTTGCATTAAATCCACTGAGCCTCATGTATGTTCCCTGGTTTTAGCCATGGAGGAAACTCTTGGCTGGAGACAATTTTGGTTACATTTACACTTGCTCATATTTTCCAGATAAAAAGTTAATGGTGCATCTCCCAAATGTCTTCTTCTTCTTCTTGTGAGGTTTTATGGCGGTTGGTAAACTTGTGAAATGTGCATTACCGCCACCAACTGATATGGAGTAAAGCAAGGAAACAGGAAATGATTCACCCCAAAAAAAAAAAAAAAACCTGTGTAACTTAAACCCACATTATACTAAATCATCGTATAATTTTAATTTACTTTAAGTCATCGTGACTCTGCCAGTTTCTGATGGTCCCATCGGTCCTCCCATCATACTTCCAACCATCTCCCAGTTCAAATCTTTCACGTCCAGATATTTTTCTGCAGCCTTCCCTATTATTTTGATTTTTTCGGGGTTTTTTGTTGTCTGTGCAGTACAATTAATCACTTCCACCATGAAAAGAACAAAATTTGTCTTTTTAACAATTAGTGAGTCTTCTTCAATTTTTGGAGATTTCTCTAGAGGTCTGAAATTTGCCGTGTGTTGAACTGTAGGTTTGGGTTTTTCTGACTGAGATGGGATCCTTTTTGCAGCTTCAGCGTAGGTTATTCCGAGCTCAAATTTTATTTTTTTTTTATTTCCTCAGACCTTTTGCTTGCTTCACAGCCGCGATAAGCAGCAGTATGTTCTCCACCACAGTTACAGCATTTTATTTGAGCTTCTTTTCTACATTTACCATATTCGTGTTCTCCTGCACACCTTCCACACCTCTGTTTCCCTTTACAAACTGCTGCTATGTGTCCGAATTTTTAGCATTTAAAGCATTTCAAAGGTGGAGGATTGTAGATTTTGACATTATAACTGATGTAACCAATGAATACTTTGCTTGGTAATTGCTCTTCCTCGAATTTAATTAGCACTGATAAACTGTCAGATCTTTCTCCGTTTCTTGTTGTTTTTAATCGTTTTACTTCTTTTACTTTTGCACCGCTTATGTTTTGTAGAATTTCTTTGTCAGAAACTCTGAGAGGAACTCCTCCAATGACTCCTTGATCCGTATTGCTTTGCCTTGCTGGGTGCTGTCTCTGCAGTTTATTAGCAGGTCTCCACTCTACAGAATTCTGGCACCTCTGACTTCTCCAACAAGTTTATTGATGGTTTTTGTTAAGTGAACCGGATTCCAATTTGTAAAAGAGTCTGCCTGATTAACAACTTTGAATATGACTTTGAATTCATTTTGTTGTGCTGTGGAATGTATGGATTGATCATCACTGGATTGTTCTGAACTGGATTCCCCTTTAACTGATCTCTGTTTTTTCCGCTTTTTCTCTTTTTTGACATTGCTATCTTTCAACCTTCTTCATTGTCACTATTTCCCTTTTCCATCCCACAAGAATCGCTTCCTGTTTCCTCACTACTCACGGCCCAGGACATTTCTCCACAAGCGGCTTCAAAACAAGCGCCATGCACCAGACGACCATCCAGGCGTCCTCACAGCTCACAAACCTGCCTCAACGAGCTACTGTAGCTGGGGAGGGGCGGTACTGCTGCCACGGGCCCTCCCAAATGTCCCGGCCGCAACAACACTTTTATTGGTTCCGCTATCGGGACGGAACCAACAATGGCGAGCCGTTATTTTTTTTTTATAAAAAAAAAAAAGTCAATTTTAACGTTTTATTTAGATTACAAAAATAAATTATAATAAAAATAATCCTATTTATGATGTTTTAAAAATTAAGACTTACAAAAGACTGATTTAAGACATTTTAATACCAATTAAGGCCTTAGTTTTAATTTGAAGAATTCAATGACTTTTAAGGCTTTTTAAGGACCCGCATAACCCTAATATAGACGCCACGGCTGATGAGGAACTGACACTGAATGGATGTCAACCATCAGATAGCTGACCTGGAACTGATGGCCGTATGTCGACATACGACGTACTCGCTGTATGTCGATGCGTGCCGCGTGTTTCAGCGTATCCATAACTTATCCAACGTACGTCAGGCGTACGCTGGTCTAAATCGTCAAGCTGTGCCCGGCGCTTCAGACGCAGCTTTCTGTGGCGTTTCAGAGAACAGAATGGAGGTCTTATTACCCCATAGTTGTTCATGGTGTTGGGTCTTCCTTTAGGGGCCGACGACAGCTCAAAGTGCTCCAGCTCCTCCACCAGCTCCTGGCAGAACTTCCTCTCAAACACCGGGAGCCGATAGACTCTGGGAGCTTCAAATGACAAAAAACATTGATGTAAACGGCTCTGAATTAAGGATGATTAGAACACAAGAACAAGCAGTTTTCACCACTTTGAGGCGGATTTTAGATCCCTGTTTCATTGATTCTGGTTTCTTTCTAAGAACCGTAAATAATCTGATAGTCTGATGCACTGAAATTGTTTCTGCTCCTCCAGCCTAGAGCCTTGATTGGTTAATAAACAAGCAGGTTTTCTAAAGAAGGTCAGGCTGATTATGAGGTTTACTTGTTAACCAGCTTCAGCCTCTAATTTTAGCATTTAGCAAAGTTATGCTGCGTTCACACCGAAGACGTTTGAAGCGTCAAAAACACAGAAATTTGGATGCTGGACCAAAGTGTGGTGAAGATGCTTTGCTGCTTGATGCTCTGGTTGTTTATCTGCTCTGTTCAAGCTAGAGAGCAGCTCGGCTTCATTTACTTTATGAGCTGGAAAAATAGTTTAAACTCGTTTTGAAGTGAGAAAGTCCACCTTAAAACATCCTCTGTTTATCAGGATCAGTTCTGGTTCAGAGAGCCAGACCTCCAGCATACCGCTGGTGGTCTGTCAGATGAGCATACCCCGTCAGACCAACATACCTATGGTCAATACGCATGCGGAAGATGTCAGATTTGCGTTTATCCCTTTGGTTTTGTATGAAAAATAAGACTTTAAACTACCTTGATGCCTGTAGTAATGTTCACCACATCCTTCAAAAAACACCAAAAAGTAAGTAATTTAATCGTTTTTTGTACATGACTAAAGGGATACACGCCCACTGAGGTAGTTTAGTCTATTTTTCATGCAAAACTAAAGAGATAAAGCCACAGATTAGCGGACCACGGTCTGGATCCGGACCCAACCTGATTTAAAACATCTATAAATTACAGAATCTTGTCCAACTACAGTGTCTAATTTCACTTGCGCCTCTTCTGCTGTTAATACGGTAAAGCCCTGGGGAGCGTCCGGCTCCAGGCTGCACGTGATCCAAATGAGCCAATGAGCTGTCAGTCTGGGTTGCTGCTGCTGCTACTTTTAGACACAGCAGGCAAACCTGTGGCAAGCCGGGCGATGGGAAAGAAGGAGAAGACCATGAGAAAAAGAGAGCAGAGAAAGTGTGGACTGCTGGAAGAACTGCGGTGAACTGGTGAAAGAAAAGTGAAATGGCGTGCTCAAAGATGACCCTGCACATTTAGAGGATGTTTGGCTCAACCTGCTGCTGTGAAGCAGGATTCTCCACCATGAACAGAATCAACAATAAATCTGGATCCAGGCTCAAAATGAGCTCCTTGATATGTGCTTGAGAATGGCTTAGTCTCCGGTTAAACCCAGGTTTAAAGCCTTGCAGGGCAGCCTAAAGCCCACTGCCAACATTAAGACAGAAAAAAGAAAGAAAATAACAAACCATCAGTTCAGGGGTTTGAGAAAATATGGGAATCAGGAAATTATCTATAAACCAAACTGAACGATTGTTGTTCTCTACTTCAAAAACACTTTAGATTTTAAAATGGAAAAACTCTCTATTTTTTTATATTTTTTTTTTATTTAAAATTCATTGTATAACATGGATGCATTAACACCTAATTTTATTTCAGTGATAAATTCTATTTAAATTAACAGATTATAATCAAAAATGTCTAAATGCTAAATCAAACATGCCAATTTCCCCTTCTTCGCTGTCAGAGTCACTTTCCGTGCAGCGCAGCTCCTCAGAAATGATGCCGGCTTTTGCAAAAGCTTGAACAACAGAGCCAGCAGACACGTTAGTCCATCTACAATCCATCCGCAAACTGTGGCGTAACTTGCCCGGCGCTGCCTTCCACTTATCCTGAAACTGTGGTCTCCGTCTGTCATCCATCGCTCCCACGCCGCTCGCAGCCTTACTTTGAACGGCCGCTTCACACTGATGTCGAGCGGTTGAAGCTCCTTTGTCAGACCCCCGGGATAACGGCGAGCACAGCGTCCATTTGATTCACCTTTTTTTTTTCACATCGGCTGTGAGATGGGCACGCAGCGATGGTGATGCGTGGAAAAAAACACCTGTTCTCCTCACATACACCTGCCTCAGCCACGATTTCATCATCTTCTCATCCATCCAGCCTTTTTCATTTGCGTTAATATCATATGTCATCAGAGCGCTGTCTGTCTCGCTGTCAGCTCCCAGATCAGCTTCTCTGATTGGTTGATGCGGCGCGTCCAGCAGCAAAACTTCAATTTTTCCATCTCGAGCAGCAGCAGCGCGTTGGCGGATGCTTAAACGCTTCCCGACGCGCTGCGCCTGCTGCTCAAAACGCGCTGCGGGACCTTTTGCTGCGCCTATACGCGCGTCAACCATTGACTTTGCATGTAAACTCGCTGCTTCTGCTGCACCTGCTGGGTCCGGTTCACACCGATGTCGAGCGGTTGAACAGCGAGCACAGGGTTAATTTGTTTCCCCATGTTTTTCACATCAGCTGTGAGATGGGCACGCATGGAGTCACATATTAACAGCGATGGTGATGAGTGGAAAAAAAAAAACACCTGGTCTCCTTACATTCAGCCACTCTTTCATCATCTCCTCAATGAGGTGGTCTCAAAAGTCGCAGTTACAACACACATAGGGCGCACTGCACATTTTGAGGGGGAAAAAAGACGTTTAAGTGCGCCTTATAGTCGTGAAAATAGTATGTTAAAAACTGAAAGTACCAATTGCACATTTTTCATCAGCAGGTTTTACCATTTCTAGTTAATTTGGGTTTTTATAAACTGCTTCTCCGAAGTTCATAAATTTATTTTAGTGCAGCAATAATGATCAGAGCTGCTCTGTTCCTTCTACATAACAATCCATTCTACCGGCTTTTTTTAACCTCTGGAGTTTAACTCCTTGATATTTATTTATTCTGAATGTCTGCAGAAGGATGACAGCCTGCAGGTAGAGTCTGTCTCCCCCAAAAACCTCCTGGATTAGATTCTCTGATTGGCTGAAGCTGCGGGGTCCCGCTGCAAAAAGTCAGTTTACTGAACTCCAATGTCGAACGCTCGGACGCGCCGTTGGACCTTCCAGCGCCGACTTTGCATGTAAATCTGACGCCGAAAGCGCGCCGGAGTTAACGCACTAGCGTTAACAACCTTTACCTTAATGCTGACGTTCCCTCAACTAGAAGTTTCCCTGTAGAAACCTAAAAGCTCAGCTTTGCTCGACTGGTTCCTGCCTTCCTGAGATCTCCTGAAAGTAAGTAACTCTCTACATTACTGCATCCCTTAGTGAAAACAGACTTTTCTTTTTTTAGTAAAATTAATGTTGATCACCTTGTTGGGTCTTTTTCATTCAGTATTAACCCTTTAAAGGGCAAGTTAGCATTTTGGTTCTCTTGCATCCCCCTTATAAATGGAACCCCGCCCCCGTCTCTCAGTGAGGTCTAGAAGCACAAGATCTACATCCAGCCATTACATCTTATTTTGGCATTTGACCAATTAGATGAGCCTTTGAATGATATATTACCTACTGTTAATTAAGTTGGAAAAAAGTTAAGTCAAGAAAAAAAGTTAATAAGCCTAGTTAACAATGATATTTAGGTTTATAAACTAAAAAATGTAAGTTCCATTATCAGCATTAATGCCTCTAGGTCAGGGGTCTTCAACGTTTTCCAGGCTAAGGACCCCCAAACTGATGGCGAGATGGAGCGGGGACCCCCTAATTTTATATATTGTATGAAATTGTGTTATATTAAACTGGTTCTATAGTCACTCTATTACAGATGGAGTAATGTAATGGAACTAAATTCTCCCTGGGATTATTAAAGTATTTCTGATTCCTGGTTGATGGGACAGGTGTTGTGAATAAAACGGTGTCCAGCTTGAAAGAGCTCCTGTGTGTCGCTGAATGTGTGCATTGACGACTGAAAGACATCTTCTGCCTCCATTTATCTGTTTACTACTGTGTGTTGAATTCATGTTAATGTGGATTTGAAGACATTTCAATTAGTGGGGAAAATTGCAGGGGGAATATAAAAAAAAAAGGTTTAGGTTACAGCTATCCTATACCTGTTTGACCTCTTTTCTCTGGTTCATTTGTCATTTATGTTGAAGACTATCTAAAAATATAAGTCATGTTTTTAGATATTTTATGTGTCAAATCTTGATATTCTTTCTCTGACTTTTTGAAGAACTAAAAAAATCCAGAGTCTATGTTTCTGTTCTTACTATTAAACTTATTGGAACAACAATAACAAAACATTTTTTATATAATCTTCTAATTTCCACTCTTTTGTCAGATATTTGACTTATTTTACTCAGAAATGCAGATCTGCATTGATGACTGAAAGATCTGTTTACTACAGTCTGTTGAATTCATGTTAATGTGGAATTAAAGATATTTCAATTAGTGGAAAATATTGCAGGAGGGAATATAAGTCTAATTAACCAAAACTTGGCGACCCCCATGCAGTACCTCTGCGGACCCCCTAGGGGTCGCGGACCCCCTGTTGAAGACCTCTGCTCTAGGTTATGTTGGACCAAAAAAACTCACTCTCAGAGTTTTTCGGGAATTTCTTCCAGAAGCACTTTTGTTATTTTTCTTATTATATTCGGGAAAGTTGGTGTTTCTTGTTATTACTTTAACATTAATTTTCACCATTAAAATATCCATATTTTTTGAAAGTTCCAAAGGTAATAAGGTCTTGTCCTGGATTCCAGGTACACTATTGGCTTGAAATTTTAATTTTCAAAGTATTTCACGGAGTGCCCTATAAAAGGTTAACATCCTTGGTGTTGTCATGACAACCAGCTAGATGCCTTTACTGATCTCTGCTTCAGACCAGAGAAGGTGGGAACTGGTGGGAAAGTTTGATCCGTTTCGTCTGCTGATGCTTCTTGAAGAAGAGGAAACTCTCTCATCTCACCTCCTGCTTCCTCCAGCAAACCCAGCAGACCTGCTTCACAGGCGGCGCCGCTTCTGCAGAACTCCACGATCTGCTTAAACTCCGCATTCAGGTAGGACTCCTGAGGGGGAGCGGACCTCAGGTGAGGAGTCTCAGCAAAGCACAAGCAGAAGCAGGTGATGAAGTGAGCCGTTTGGTACCTGCAGATGGTAGACGTGTGGATGGAGAGGCTGGTACGTGCTTTTTATGGCGGCTGATCTTTCAGCTGACGCCTCACATAGACGCCTCCGTCTGTCCACCTCCTGGGAAATCTGAAGTTGGAATAATTTCAGATCTGAGGAAAAGAACCGAAACAGAAACTCCCTCCGCAGCCGTCAGCTGAAAATCCAGGATTCTAACTTCAATTCAGTTTATTTCTATAGCGCTGATTCACAACGCAGGTCATCTCAGGGCACGTTACAGTTCAACCAGATCATAGATTATACAGATGAACTTCCTGTCAGCACTTCCAAATTAAAAGCCCCCCAATCAGAGATTGAAAAAATGCAACTGAAAATTTTGAGTTAAAAGTGGAATAATTACCAGAATAAATATACTAATTTATAAATGAAAATATACAAATATGAGAGAAAACTCAACTAATTGTGAACAGAGTGAGATTATAATACAGATTAAAGTATGCTACATAAAGCACATGCAATGCATCATTAATGGGGGGGTTATAGACGGTACAATGGCCTCCTCATGGAAGTTTTTAAAGTAAAAATTTATGATATTATAAATTTGCATCTTTTTACTCTCGTAAATTTAAATGTTTGTTTGTTTTTTGTAAATTAGCCTTTTTATTCTCGTACATTTGCAGCTTGTTGCCTCCTGGGAAATTAGAATAAACTGGTTTTACCTGGTCTGGATTTACTGGACCTGCTTTTCCAGTAATGAGTTATTAAACCAACACCTTAATATATATATATATATATATATATATATATATATATATATATATATATATATATATAGATTCCATCATGCATTTAATTACTTCTTCATTCCTTTACTCATTCATATTTGAGGAAAAATAGTTCTCAGTTCATAAAGAAATATAATAAACAATATTTAACATGTTTATTTACATTCTATTAACTCAGTGACGTCACTTCCGTTCAGTCTGAGAGGATTTTCTTTACCTTTGTCAGAACATCTCCAAACTGCTGCTCCGTGATGCAGCCCAGCCTCTTCAGCAGCTGGAAGCGGAGACAGAATAATCCAGATTAAACCACCATCAGAGCCCCCCCGGTAGGAGCCAGAGCTGGGGCCCCAGGGACTCACCGGCTGGTAGTCCAGTCTGAACTGCTGCTCGGACACAAAGCGGACATGAAGCCGGAAGTCTTCCAGGAAGAAGTTATCGGTTAGGAAGCAGCTGCACGAATAAAACTTTGACTTTCTGTCAGCCTCGTTTGACATTTTCTCTCTGAGGAAAACAACCGAAATTGAAAACAGCTGACATTGAGCCAACTTCCGGTTAGCACTTCCGGTCTGTCCTCTTGCAAATTAAAAGCCCGGCAATCAGAGACGGGGGAAAAAAATGCATCTAAAATGTTTGAGTTTAAAGTGGAATTATTATGAGCATAAACAAACACATTTATTCAATTAAAACATAAAAACATTAGAGAAAAAGCAGCAAATTAGTAAGGAAAAAACACAAACATTTAGGAGAAAAAAGTAGCAAATTTGCAAGTTTTAAACATTTACATGTGTGGAACAGTGCGAGATTATAATACAGATTAAAGTATGCTACATGGAGCACATGCAATGCATCATTAATGGGGAGGGGGGGCTTTAGAGACGGTAAAATGGCAGTAAAAATTTATTATATATTATAATCTCGTAAATTTGCCACTTTAAATTCAAAAATTGAAATTCTATATTTTCTTTTGGTCCTTGAATGGCCCTAATAGCACTATTACTCTATGTATGGTCTGGGGGGCATCAGTTGATGTTATATTTTCCTCCAGAGGGGGCGATAACACAAAAACAAAAACGGAAGGCGATCCGGCCCATGAAGAAGAAGGTGGAAAATATTGGGTGCGCACCATTCTTAATCCGGCAAAGCATATGTGAAGGGGAAGGCGGGGTTTGTAGAGTTGAGCTGTGAATCCTCAGATGATCCAGTCCGTGTAGAAACCAGGAGGCAACTTCCGGTTCATTTATATTGTTGGATTTGAATTCTACAATAAACCCAGATCGCTCACCTTAAAAATTCATTTAAATGGATAACTCCTCCCACGCCTCCTCGTTACTTTTACTCTGTTCGTCCTCCGTCAGAGTGTAAAGGAACGCACCCAGACGTCCGCTGGCTCCTCTGTGGGATTGTAATCCCAGGCTGTAATCCTCCAGCTGCTGGGATTGTTCGGTGTTTCCCTGCAGGGAGACGGTGGGGCTCCTTTCTGCCCCTCCGGGTGTACCTTCTGCGTGGGACATGCTGAGCGTGGACAGTTTACAGGTGGCTGAGGAGGAGATGGTGGAGTCCAGCTCCAACAAACTCTCTGACATTTACACGTTCGTGGCCAAAGGCAGCCTCCCTCTGACCATGAATCCTCTACAGAAGAAGAATTTTAAAAGATACGCCAAGAAATTCATCTTTGAAGGTAAGAGCAGCTGCTAAACTCCGCCCACTTCCTACGCGGTGACTGTCAGTCTAACTTTGGCTCATAAAGTTTCAACTGGGAGTTAGCATTCATTCACTCATTCATTCTTCATGCATTCATTCACTCATTCATTCTTCGTGCATTCATTCACTCATATCTTCATGCATTCTTTCCTTCACTTATTCATTTTTTCATGCATTCATTCACTTATTCATTCCTTCACTTATTCATTCACTCATTCATTCCTTCATGCATTCTTTCCTTCATGCATTCATTCATTCACTCCATCATTCCTTCATGCATCCATTCCTTCATGCATCCATTCCTTCATGCATCCATTCCTTCATGCATTCATTCCCTCATGCATTCATTCACTCATTCATTCCTTCATGCATTCTTTCCTTTATGCATTCATTCCTTCATGCATTCATTCCCTCATGCATTCATTCACTCATTCATTCCTTCATGCATTCTTTCCTTTATGCATTAATTCCCTCATGCATTCATTCACTTATTCATTCCTTCACTTATTCATTCACTCATTCATTCCTTCATGCATTCTTTCCTTCATGCATTCATTCATTCACTCCATCATTCCTTCATGCATCCATTCCTTCATGCATCCATTCCTTCATGCATTCATTCCCTCATGCATTCATTCACTCATTCATTCCTTCATGCATTCTTTCCTTTATGCATTAATTCCTTCATGCATTCATTCACTCATTCATTCCTTCATGCATTCTTTCCTTTATGCATTAATTCCTTCATGCATTCATTCACTTATTCATTCCTTCATACATTCATTCACTCATTCATTCCTCCATGCATTTACTTCGTGCATTCTTTACTTCATGCATTCATTCACTTATTAATTCCTTCATGCATTCCTTCATGCATTCATTCACTCACTCATTCCTTCCTTCCTTCCTGAGTGCGTCCCAGAGGGGAAGCTGTTCTACGTCGGACCCAAAAAGGAGGAGAAGCGGGAGGTGGTGATCGAGGCCAAGAGGAAGATGCAGATCTTCCTGGATTCCCACCTGAGTGACGTCGGCCGTCATCTGGGCCAGAAGAAAACCGTCCACCGGATCCAGAGCAGGTTCTACTGGCTCGGCATCATTAAGGACGTGGTGGAGTGGGTAAGGCCGCCTCATTTCCCGCCGCTGCTTCAACCCTACGGTCTCATCCAGTAACGGAGGCGCTGCTGTTCTAGATCAAAGTGTGTGAAACCTGTCGGCAAACCGAGAGGAACAAGAACCTGGCCAGAACTGTCCGGCCCGCTAGAGTGGAGGCACCCTGGGATATCGTTGGCATTGATTTCATCGGTGGGTTTGGAAGCTTCAGGTGATTATTTCCTGCAGGACCAAGAGCTGAGTGTCCTTTTCTCTCCAACAGGACCGTTCACAGAAACCCGGCGAGGGAACAGAAGCGTGGTTCTGTTCATCGATTACTTTAGCAAATGGCCAGAGGCTTTCCCCGTGCAAACAGTGGACCCCCTGTCGGTGGCCAGGTGTGTCTCCAACTGCATATACAGGTGAGAGCAACTCTTTCTAGTTTATTAGGGGTTTTTATTCCACGTTCAGTGTTTTTAACCTCTAGTCTGCTGTTGCATCAGGTTTGGAGCCACTAAAACGGTGGTTTGCGCCCAGAAGCCTGAATTCTGTGAAGAGGTGAGATTGTGAACTCCTCCTACGTCAGACAGGTTCGCTGTGAGGAAGCTAAATCCTTTCTCTAGGTGTCAAAGGTGCTGCATGAGAAGTGGAAGCTGGTGCAGAGGGTTTCTGCTCTGGATCAGCCTCAGCTCAACCCGCTGCACGACTGCAGCGGCCCGCTGCTGAAGGAGGCTGTGGAGCAGATGGTGGCGGAGAAGCAGGCGGACTGGGACGACTTCCTGGACCCGGTCCTCTTCCTCTTCCGGACCTCCAGCAACCCGACGACCAAGTTCGCTCCATATTCGCTCATGTTTAGCAGGAAGGCCAATCCACCCGGCGAGGTGAGCCTGCAGAAACCACCTGCTGGTAAAAAACATCTTTATGTTTTAGGCTTATTTTTAATGCTTTGCTTTCATGTAGACCAGGCTGACGCCGCCTCAATACGACGAGCCGGAGACGGACGGCTGCAGGGAGCAGGACGGCTGCAGGGAGCAGGACGGCTGCAGGGAGCAGGACGGCTGCAGGGAGCAGGACGGCTGCAGGGAGCAGGACGGCTGCAGGGAGCAGGACGGCTGCAGGGAGCAGGCCTCCACATGCATGAACATAATGCGTGAGCAGCAGAACGCCGTTAAGCAGATGGTAAGAGGATTCTTTCTCTCTATATCTGACCGCCAGATTCCACATTCTCCGTTAGCGCTCCTCTCATGTACGTCGTGCGGAGTACTTGTCTGTCATGTTAATCAATCAGAACTGTTCCTCATCCACCGCTACTCCTCCACACGTCACCGTCCACGTACGTCTTCTCCGTCTTTTGCCATCAAAATACGAATCAGAGCTGTTTTTTTCTCTGCTCCGGTCCGGCCAGGTCAAGATCCCCCATTGTAATCGCAGCAAACAGGAAAAGGAACATTAAGAAGATCCAGTTCGTTAGTAACAACAGATCGGTTACTACAAATTACAGCATAATTCTTATATATTCCAAAAAACAAACAGCGTTTATTTAAAGGCACACTATGCAACATTTTTCAGTTAATTAATGTGTTCCATAACGTTTTGGATGATTAAATGAGTCATTTCATGTTGAACAAAAGTTTTCTCGGCCGCCCTGGTGGTCTGTGGGGGAAAAACCGCACTTGCAACTGCAGGAGCACCGACCCGCACCCACAGGCTCAGAAGTCTCGCGAGAGTCGCTCTTGCTTTACGGCGAGAACTGCTACACCCCCCAGTTAAAAGCATGCTCGTTGCTAGCACAGTGGCGATCTTTGTGCAGTTATGCTTTCACACCGGACGCAGCAAAAGCAGCAAAATCTCGTCTGCTGCTTCATTTTTGCTGCTTGTACCAGTTAGTTCTGACGCGCAGCTGAAGCAGCTTTGCTGCTCTGGCTGCGCGGTGCAAAAGTGTGTCTGACGCGCGTTGGGCGGAGCTTCACTATCCTTTCTCTGCCTTGCAGCTATATTTGCTGTGATCAGTGGGAATAAAGTAGTTTTAATATGTGTTTAAGTGAGAAAATCCACCTGAAAACGTAATCAGTGCAGTCAGTTCATTCAGATCATCATCCTGCCTTCCAATATTTTTTCTGTCGGAGCTGCTCAGACCCCCACATACCAGCGGTGCGCCGACAGTAGGAATCTCTCCTCGCGGTTCACCGCGGCAGCTGGTAGGTGTTTTTCATCTAAATAATCCAAACTGCAGCCAGCAGGATAATAAAAGCCAACATATTCTGCCGGCAGATTTCTGCATTTTAAGTTAATTTAGGCGTCAATAAACTGTTTCAGAGGAGTGATCATAGCCTCTGATCATCAGCGCTGTGTCTCTCTCCCTGCCAGCTCCCAGATCAGCTTCTCTGATTGGTTGACGCGGCGCGTCGAGCAGCAAAAATTCATTTTTTCCATCTCGAGCAGCAGCGCGTCACGCGCGTCAGATGCTTAGTCATTGTTGCGTCCGCCTGTCTGCTAAGCTCAAAACAACCGCGCCTGGCTTGACGGAGAAACCAGGAGAACAGCTGAGCATATTTACGACAGTGCACTTTTACTTTCGCCCTCTGGGGGGAGCCTCGCTGGAAAATCAACACCGGTTGCATAGTATACCTTTAAAAAGATTGGATGCAAACTATCAGTACTTCAACAGACAAGGAAGCAGATTTCTCATCTCCATCAAAATATATATTTTATACCGAGAGGCTTAAAAGTTTCATCAAATCCAGTTACAACTTCCAAAGAGCGCATCTCACAACTTCAAAAGAAGCTTCTTATCTCAGGCAAAGATGAAGAGATGATCCTGGTTATCCCTGTAACAAAAATACACAACAAACCAAATATATTTGGGCAGAAACTGAACATATGCTGGATGATAGTGGGGATTCTTTAAATGATGTCATATGTAAATAAGCGTTCATCTGCATGTTTTGCTCCTATTAATTTAATAATAATAATATATATGGCATGCTCTGCTCCAGCTCAGAGGAAGTCGGGAGGAACAGCTGTAGGTTTTGCTTTGAGCAGGAGGTCTGGGGTGCAGCGGTGACGGAGGATGTGGGATTTCAGGCTAACAGAACTTCTTTTAAGATAAGGCGGGTGTGTGTGTAAAACCTGCTTTTGGCCACTAGGAGGCAGCAGAGGAACCGTTCTCTGCTCCACCAGCCTGATCCAGTATTTCCCTGTTTATCATCAGAGCTGCGATAGAAACTATTAGCGCCTAATGTGTTTCAGTGAAGATCAGTGGACTGACTGCAGCTTTCATCATTTGAAGACGGTTTCCTCAGCAGAGAAGAAACATAAAGAACTAAATATAAACGTGAAAATGCTGAAATCATGTGCAGCAGAAAGCAGGTTGGTGAATCAATTACAGGTGCTGGTCATAAAATTAGAATATCATGAAAAAGTAGATTGATTTCAGTAATTCCATTTAAAAAGTGAAACTTGTATATTATATTCATACATTACATACAAACTCATATATTTCAGATGTTTATTTTGTTTCATTTTGATGATTACAAATGACAACAAATGAAAATCTCAAATTCATCATATCAGAAAATTAGAATATTGTGAAAAGGTTCAAAATTGATGGCCCCTGGTGCCACACTCTAATCAGCTAATTAACTCAAACCACCTGCAAAAGCCTTTAAATGGTCTTTCAGTCTAGTTCTATAGGCTACACAATCATGGGGAAGACTGCTGACTTGACAGTTGTCCAAAAGACGACCATCGACACCTTGCACAAGGAGGGCAAGACACAAAAGGTCATCGCTAAAGAGGCTGGCTGTTCACAGAGCTCAGTGTCCAAGCACATTAATAGAGAGGCGAAGGGAAGGAAAAGATGTGGTCGAAAAAAGTGTACAAGCAAGAGAGATAACCGCACCCTGGAGAGGATTGTGAAACAAAACCCATTCAAAAATGTGGGGGAGATTCACAAAGAGTGGACTGCAGCTGGTGTGAGTGCTTCAAGAACCACCACACACAGACGTATGAAAGACATGGGTTTCTGCTGTCGCATTCCTTGTGTCAAGCCACTCTTGAACCACAGACAGCGTCAGAAGCGTCTTGCCTGGGCTAAAGAGAAACAGGACTGGACTGCTGGTGAGTGGTCCAAAGTCATGTTCTCTGATGAAAGTAAATTTTGCATTTCCTTTGGAAATCAAGGTCCCAGAGTCTGGAGGAAAAGAAGAGAGGCACTTCATCCACGTTGCTTGAAGTCCAGTGTAAAGTTTCCACAGTCAGTGATGGTTTGGGGTGCCATGTCATCTGCTGGTGTTGGTCCATTGTGTTTTCTGAGGTCCAGGGTCAACGCAGCCACATACCAGGAAGTTTTAGAGCACTTCATGCTTCCTGCAGCTGACCAACTTTTTGGAGATGCAGATTTCATTTTCCAACAGGACTTGGCACCTGCACACAGTGCCAAAGCTACCAGTACCTGGTTGAAGGACCATGGTATCCCTGTTCTTAATTGGCCAGCAAACTCTCCTGACCTTAACCCCATAGAAAATCTATGGGGTATTGTGAAGAAGAAGATGCAATACACCAGACCCAACAATTCAGAAGAGCTAAAAGCCACTATTAGAGCAACCTGGGCTATCATAACACCTGAGCAGTGCCACAGACTGATCGACTCCATGCCACGCCGCATTGCTGCAGTAATACAGGCCAAAGGAGGCCCAACTAAATACTGAGTGCTGTACATGCTCATACTTTTCATGTTCATACTTTTCAGTTGGCCAACATTTCTATAAATCCTTTGTTTTTATTGGTCTTCAGTAATATTGTAATTTTCTGATATGAGGAATTTGAGATTTTCATTTGTTGTCATTTGTAATCATCAAAATTAAACAAAATAAACATCTGAAATATATGAGTTTGTATGTAATGTATGAATATAATATACAAGTTTCACTTTTTAAATGGAATTACTGAAATCAATCTACTTTTTCATGATATTCTAATTTTATGACCAGCACCTGTAGGGCTGAAACATTTCATCAGATGAATCAATTATTCATCAATCGATTAATCGTTAATTGGAGCAGGAATTATACCAAGATTGTAAAAAAAATATGTTAACATTTGGCATTTAAGATTAAAAACATTTTAGTCTGTCAGTCTGCTCTATCCTGATAATGTTTAGTTTCATCTGGTTTAAATCTTCTTTAAGCAATCTTTGGTTATCTGATCATTAATCTGATTCATCAATAAGGAAAATGATGCATATCTAGAATCAAATGGTTATTTTAATGTGATCAAGATGTGAACGTATTTTTCCTTTTGACTGAAGATGCAGCCCTCAGTAATGTTCTCAGCTGTGATTCAAAGCAGCTGCATGACTCATCATTTGTCTCACCAAATGGTTTTCCTCTGAACCCCGGAGGCTACGTTCACACTGCACGCCTTGATTCAATTCCGAATCAACTTTTTTTGTGTGTGTGTGTGAAATCCGATTCTTTTGTGTGGTCCTTCCCATTGCCAAATGTGTAACCTGTATTTGATCTCCTGTGTGACCAAAAATCAAAATTCCGATTATTTATTATTTTCAAGAACGCAAATGCGATATTATTTTGATTTTCCTTTGCACTAACCCCAATCTTATCTGTCTGACTAGTAAAAGCAGCATTAATTGGATCTAATTTAAGCAACAGAAAGTTAAAGTTTGCTCCGGTTTTCTACCTCCTGCTTTGCTGGGAAACACTATTTTTGCAATCTTTGTAAACTGATTAAGATTAGACTTCGCCACATCCAGCTGAGTCTAATGCTTCACAAAGGTTTAAAGGATCATTACGTGTAACTGAGTGGGAATTTCTCTGTGTTTGCTTCTGATAAGACGGTTTGAAGCAAAGCGCCAGGTGGCATCAGATCAGACATCTCCGTAAACAAAACCTTATTTTTTCCAGGTGATTGCAAACATGAATGCGGCCTACAAACAGGAGAAGAAAAGGAAGAAGGCAAAGCGCAGGATGCAGAGCGCCTCCCCGGCTACGCTGAAGGTTACAGAGCCCCTGTTTGCTGCAGGGGACTCACCCTCCGCCAAAAAAGTCAAAGACAGCTTGTATCTGTCCTTTCCCGTGGAGACGGTGCTGGCCACCGAGCCGAACGGCGCCGAGGGCGTGAAGACGGAGCTGGCGTACCGCCTGGCTCAGCCTGACGTCCACTGATGATGATGATGCTGACTGAACAGTGTCATTTAAGGCTGAAGCTCAGAGATTCACCTCCACTTTCTGCAAACAGACACCTTCTCATCTGATAAACTCCACTCAGACTGAATGTGATGGACCAACACAAAGCAGAGCGTCAGCAGGAAGGGGAGGAACATCTATTGCTTTTATTTCTATAAAAATAAAGTTGAAAAGGGGATGCAGCGCTTGAGATTTGCACTCCTGTCTCTTCTGTTCATTTAAAGCAGCTCAAGATCAGTCTGATTTAGTTAATGAGGCGTCATGAATACTGACACCTGATGGACGTTTGAAGACACTACAGGCAGCCTCTGAGACTAAAATGAAATAATTTGATGGACTTGTCCAATAATATAATTGAAGTAATTGTGTGTTATGTTGTGTTATTTCATATCTACAGTTAAATTAAGAAAATCTTTGATATTTTTTTGATGCTGCCAATAAATAATGTGAACACTTATATGAATATTTAGGTGAAAAATTGACTGAGGATGCTTGTGGACTTGGATATAATTTTAAAACAGTAAGTAGAATGTAAAAAAGTAAACTAAGAGGCAATTTGAAATTAACTTTAGTTCAGATAAATTGGGTGATAACTGAGAAGAACAAGATGACACAATGAAAGAAAAAGCTCCTGTATCTTAGACGACTTTTATTGTCATATCTTATACACTTAGGGCCGGATCTATCAAAGGTTTGCTAGTATAAAAACGTGAGCTATTTCACTGCGCACGCTAAAAAATGTACAAACTGATCTATCAACACCGTGCTAAAAGGATTTGGTCTTTAAAACGTGCTAAATAGCGCCTGTTATCCATTTAGTACTTTTTCTGCTATGAATATGCTATATGGGGCGTTTACACGCAAAAGTGCGTCTTGTGGGAGGAGAACATGTAAATATATTAATTTAGCACTCGCAAAGTGATTTATCAAACCTGAAAGCAATTTTGCTAACGGTATCTGACTCTATATTTAACACGTTTCAAAAGAAGGTGCAAATGGTCTGTATGCGTAATTGCGCACACATGGCAGCGGTTATTGTCGCAAGAAGGAGACATGGAAATGAAGCAAGGAGACGCAGAGAACGCATTTTTTCACTCCGTGTGAATGTTTTTGGAATGAACGAGGAAACGATCATCAAAACATATCGTTTATCCAGCATTGCCATTTTGGAGCTGTTGGAGGAACTCCGAATGGATTTGGAGCCAGCCACAAGGAGGACCCACGCAATACCAGATATCACTAAACTCCTTGCAACGTTTCACTTTTTTGTATCTGGGTCATTCCAGCGTACGGTTGCAGCGAGAGCTGGGATCTCCCAATCTCGTTTTTCAGAAGTGCTGTCCGACGTTCTAAATGCCATGTCGCCCTGACGCCCTACCGGAGAAACCAGACCTCTGCGCCTGTGGAGCAACATGCCAATGCTGCGGGGATGTGTACGCGCAGTAATCTCATCCACAGTCACTTCTCGTGAACCATTTGGTATGTGCATTTTTCTACAGGCCAATACAAAACACCTGGTTTTTTACTGCAGTGAAGTAGAAATTCAGCCACATACCACCTTAGGGAATAAAGGTTGCCAAAGTTTTTTTATATATATATTTTTGGAGGGGGTGGGGGTGTCACTGTAAGATTTAAATTTCTTAATGCACTAGTTTGTACAAACTACAAACTACTTTGCCGCAAACCACAAAACGCGTAAAACCATCATTTAAATAGGGCGTCTCCAACAGTTTTGCACCTGCCACCAGTTACGCAATCACTCTTGTTAAATCACCTGCAAACCATGGTTCAGCCCCTCGCGCAAAATTCCAGTTTATGAGCGCAAATTACTGCATGCAAAATTGATAAATCCGGCCCAGAGTGTATGCAAAACAAAATGTCTTTTTGTTCAGCTTTCATGACATTTCCTTTTCATAAACAAACAGTGTGGGAAAACAGACGGTGCAGCTGATCTCAGGCTGTTCTCTACATCCAGTCTGTTCCCCTGAGCTCAAGGTGAATTAAAGAAAAACTTGATTTTTTGGTTCATAAAAACTTTTAAATCGCTTCCTCACAAAACAGAAAAGATCTTATTTTACTACCTGTAACTCCAAATTGACAACACCGGCACGGCTTCCTTTAGACGAGCTCTTTATTAAACGCCTTGAAAACTACAGAAGGAGAAGACAAAGTTTTAGATATTGATACATTTACAGACAATCAGGTGACACTGGCTTTAACAGAAGCTACCTCGTGACCGCCCGCCACATTTAGAGGTCTTTAACAGTTAAATTTTTCCTCTTCCACTCTAAATTAAAATATTAAGTAATTAAAGAAAAGCCATAACTAATAACATTGCAAAATATTACAAACATAACTACAAATACCTTGACAGCTACAGTAAACACAAGGCTGTTCCACATAGCTCTGATCCAAGCTTCTGCTCCTTCTATGTTTATTCAAGTCGAGTTGCTTTTCACATAGACGCAAATCTCGCAATAACTTTCAACAAAAAATAGCTCAACACAAAAAAATTATGCAATCAAATTGCACATTCCCAAAACATGAACCAAACATAAAATACATTGTCTTAACTATTAGAAATAAACATAAATTTTTTCCAAGAAATAAATTATTTCACTGACTCTTACACTACCTAAGAAATAAAATATTTTCATGTACCAATTGCAATGCACTCCCTGACCACTAGGGGTACGCGGACCCCCGGTTGGGAATCATTGGGTTAGTGGTGGAGAGGGTCGCTGTCCATGGTGCTGATGATTCTATCTAAACTTAATGGACTGTCGAATGTTTCCTCTCTCCACTTACACTTGATCGGATGGTTATAGTTTGATTATTTTAGTTAATTATTATTTTAGTGAATGTTAAACACTCTGGGAGACGTTCATTAATTAATTATTTTTAAAATTTCTAAATCATAAATGTTGACTTTTCTCTTAAATCTGCAACATAAATAGGATTATATGACCTATTTATTTGATTATTTAAAGATCCCCATTAGTCTCTGTGAGAGACTGCTCTTCCTGGGGTCCATTTTTAACTGAAAAACATCACAATCAGAACATAAAACAAACTTACCGTAGAAATGGCATAAAAACATTATGTCATCCATAGTTTTTGGTTAATCTGTGGAGACGTATGTATAATTACTGTCTGACAATTTGATTATTTAAATCAATGGCGTTTTGAATCTGAATTTAATTTTATTCTAAAGATCCAATCAGTAATCAGAATGTCTCAGCATAAAATTGTTAAATAATCTGGGAGGAGCCTTCTGAATGTTATTACCACCCACAGATCCTCTATAGACGAGATGCACCACCCGTCCTGGCAAAGAAAAGTCCTGTGGACTGAAGCTTGTTTCTCTGAAATGGGGTCTAGAATCAGTTCACTTTTCTAAGCAAGTTGGAAAAGCTGCTTGTAAATTGTTATTCAATGCATCACAAAACATTGTTTTCCATAAAAAAAGCGTGTTCAGAAATAGTTTTTACAGTGACACAGTGTGTGCCTCTGCTTTAGGGGATTACAACCTGTTAGTGATAAAGAGTTTTAACCGGCAGATTCCAACATATTTTATAAGTATGGCCTCTGTTTTGCTAGTTCTGCTCTCAGTTAATATGCTGCTATAGGCTTAGACTGCTGGAGGACATAGGGACCCCTTTTTCATCACTCTGCTTCATTCTATCTCTATTCTCCCACTCTGCAGAATCTGTTAGTTCAATCTCTAACGTTCTGCTCTCTCTGCTTTTTCTCATAGTAGCTTCATCTGGTCTGTTCCTGTTTGGCTGTGACTCCATCCTGGAGAGAAATATCAGCTGTGCTGCTGCCATCAACACCTTTGTTTCTAGATGTTGGAGCTTGGCCTGTTTTCCAGTGTAGTCCTGTTTCTCTGACTGTGACTAACTGGATGTGCTCTCTTCATCCTCTGACATGGGAGCTGGCTCGGAGCTCGTCTGCCTGGCTGTGTGTTTCCTGGACGGGGCCGCCTGTGGAGCTGGTTGACAGTTGCCTTTTGTATCTATGCTTCTTTTTCTATATCTGCTTCTGTCTCCTTGAACCCCAGTGGGCCTCAGCAGATGGCCACTCACACTGAGCCTGGTTCTGCTGGAGGTTTCTTCCTGTTCAAAGGGAGTTTTTACTCTCCACTGTCGCTACAAGCAAGCTTAGTGTGAGGGATTACCTTTGAGTCTTTTTTGTTTTTGTTTTCTAAACAAAAACAAGGCTTTGTTGAGCTGCTGTAAGCCTGGAAATCAACCCTATTTCTAACATTTTGAATTGAAAAAGCTTCCTGGATGGGAAGCAAAACATCTTCAAACTTGGAGACAAAGTCCAGTGGATTTATTTTAAGTTGTGGTGAAAAACATTTTGGGATGAATTGTCTGGATGAAACAAATTATTTTGATGGTTTTTTTAATTTTGTTTTGGGGTTTTTTAATACCAACAGGCCATAATGAAAATTAGCTTAACTGAAACAAAACAAATGACTCTATTTTTGAAAATGTAAGGAAAAGAAAGTAGAGATAATTGCAAAAATGTAAGGGGTAGAAGTAAAAAGTTATCTAAAAAATAATTACTCCAGTAAATTATAGACAGCCAACATTTCTACTTAAAGTAAACTAAGTATTTGTTTTTTGTGAATTGACTCCTCTGAACCCAGACAGCTGGAAGCTGGAGTTTATTTCCTCGGTATCCATGGCAACGCCAAGAAGCCACCAAAAGAGCTCCATGGCACTTGGAAGAGAGATATTCCTGTTAGTTCAGATACAGTTCATAAAGTATTCTCAAAAAAATTTTAATGGCCTTTTCTACCTAAAGCCAAAGAAACACCTTTTAAAGTTATAAACAAAATGTATCCTGTGGCAGAATAAAAAAAAAAAGATTTGGTTTTGAGGTGGATCAATGTTCCTTTTGTAATAATAATAGTGAAACTCTTGAACATCTGTTTTACCTGTGTCCTCCGACACATCGCTTCTGGAAAGAGATGAAAGATTGGATTTCTTTGAAAATGAATGATGTCCCCATTTGCCCTAAATGATGTCATTTTTTTTATATGGGCCCTCTTCCTCAGCCTGTTTCTGATACTATTAATATCTTCCTGCTGTTTGGTAAATATCATATCCACTGTGCTAGATTGAGAAATACTAAACCTTCCTTTCATAGGTTCATTAATGACTTTAAAACCTAAAAAAAAAACAAATATGCCAAAAAATTGAGTCTTGAATTCTCCCAACATCTGCTATTCTAATTGAATCTACCTTTGTTTGTTTTTTCATATTTCTATGGCTCTTTCTATAATTGATTAAATGTTTGTTGATATAAATCTCCTGCTTTTTGTTTTACTTTGTTTTTTCTATTGTTCTGTTCATGTATTTTTAATGTCAATGGATTAATAATAATAAAAAAAGAGCTCAGCGGAATAGTTGTCAGTGTGAGAGCTCTTCGCTATAGAGGATCTTTGATGCCGGCCGGCCGCCATGGCGCCTCACCTGCTCCTCTGAGGCCATCATGGCTCCGAGGAGCTCCTGTTAACCTGAACGGAGGCAGAAAGCAGGAAGTGATCAGAGGAGACCAGCAGCTGGACGCTGAGCTCCCTCACTCTGACCTGACATTAGCCCAACACATGCTAACGGCTAATGCTAACCATTAGCATTAGCAGAGGGGGATTCTCTGATGACGTCACTGCCGTACCTGACCACCACGTCCGCCGCGAGACCGGCTTTAGTCGCGGTGAAGTTGGAAAGAAGCTGCATGGAGGCGGAAATACGATCATTTTAAAGATATAAGGAGAAATAATTCATAGCAGCGAGTTTCTTTAAACACATTTAAGTTTCTGAAAATAAATAAAAGCTGCTGTATTTAGTTTATTGTAAATAATTCGTTTTTTTCTCCCACGTAGCCTCAGATGGTCACCATGGCGACCATTCTCCCTGTCATCTGCTCTCTGCTCTTCGCTGCCCTGGATGGCGTCATCAGCACTGTCCTGTACACCATGGGGACCCAACCGTCCACCTTCACACGAGATGTTCTGGACTTTAACATCCTGAGCTCAGTCCTGGACCTGTGGGGGACGGTGCTGCTCCGAGGGGCCCTCCTCCTGGGCGCCTCCATGGGGGTCTCATGGAACAAGGAGGACGGCCCTCAGAGGGTCGCCCGGGTCGCCACCGTCGTTCTGCTCCTCTGCATGGTTGTCATCACCTACGCCTTAGCCAAGCTGCTGATGCTGAGCGAGCTGGAGGGGCCCCTGAGCCAGCGGCAGTGGCCCCTGAGCCTGATCGCTTGGACCTGCGCCTCTTCACTGGCTGTGGTGATGCTTTGGAAGCAGCTTGGGAGGATCTGCAGCTCTGAGAGCCGCCGGGCCGTCAGCAACAGCCTCGGTGGAGGAGGACGGGTCTCTGAGGACACAGAGAAGCTGGTGGAGGCAGCTGATGAAGAGGAGGAGGAGGCAGGAGGCAAGAAGGAGGAGGCAGGAGGCAGGAAGGAGGCGAGCAGCTCTAGGGCCACACTGGGACGGCTGCTCAGCTATTGCAGGAAGGATTCAGGGCTCCTTTCTGTAGCCGTCCTCTTCCTGCTCATCTCTGCAGTGTGTGAGTATGGGTCAGGGGAAAGCGCACCTCCTCCTCCTCCTCCTACAGGGATCCAGGAGGCCAAGGTCCAGGAGGCGTCGCCGTAAAAACACCACAGAGGCTTTGTTCTTATCTGTTAGGCAGGGTTAAGACTGTAAAGGATGTTACTCATTTACTGGCCTCTTAAAGTTCTTTTAGTTTGTAACGTAATTAAAAGTCATTCTATTGAATTAGCTTTGAACCAAAACTACGTGTCTGAAAAACTCAACTTTAGTTCTTATGAGCAAAGAAAAGCGTCCCGGTTAGAGTCCTACCTGAGCTCAACAGATGCTGGATGTTTATGTTTGTGATGGTAGGATTTTTTCTGGCCTGTAGGGGACACTCAGATGGGGGCCCTCACCATCCCGCTCCGTCAGCGTAAACACCCATCATCTTCCAGCCTGTTTTAAAGTCGTAGGGAAATCATATTTAAATGTCAGATCATTCTGGCTTAAACTTGTATATAAAGGTTCTACATGTATGTGTTTTGTTCTCGTTATCTTCTGCAGGCCAGTTAGTTCTACGTCAGCCTGAACACCGAAATTCGGCCAATCATATATCAACGGTCATCTGTAAATCAAATATTTTCAATCATAGCATCTTGATTCATGTGTCGCAGCTAATATACACAACGGTTGAAATCAGAATCCTTTCCTTTCCCATTGAGTTGCGTCCCAGTGTTCACGGGGATGGACGTCTGTGTCTTCAGCAGGCGTAGAGCTAACAGAACTGGCAGCGTTGCGAGGCAAGGGCTCAAACATGTACGGCTGGAAGCCTTCTACACCAAACCAAGCTTCTGCCGCCCTGGCGTCCTCTTCCACAACATCTTCGTCCCCGCTTTCCTCCTCTAAATAAAAAATGGATGACGGAGGAGACTCATCCACGACCTCCGACACTAAACTCTCCTCCTCTTGCATGTTTCCTCTGTCCATAGCGTTCCTTGACAGCGTCGTTTCTAAGTCACCAATTTAGTGCTACTTGATCCCAATGGAATTTCCCATTGGGAACCTACTAGCACTAAGTCGCTAACTGGTTAGCAACATGCTGTCGACAAACCGGCCACAATAAAACTTGCTTGATAATCTTCCGCCACAACAATCCCGCCCCCTTTATAAACGACCAATCACATTCACTTTATTCACTCGTGTAAAGTCGGGCACCACTCGGGAGAATTCAGAAATGCAACGGTTGGAACAGCCGCTTCCCGACGACTTTAAATCAGCTTTTTGTTTACCTGGAAACCTAAAGTCACAGAAAGCAATTAGAACTGCAGATTAGCTCAACCTCTTAAGCCGGGTGGGCCCGGTACAGGGCCCAACTGACACCTGCTCATGTTTATCTATTTATAGAAATGGCCAAAACACAGTCACATGGTGTTTCATCCACACGCCTTTCAAATGGGGCTTTAACATTTCTAAAAGATGTTTCAAAATTATTTATTTTATAGCTGCGTAAACAAATAAAATGAGATGTAAAATTCAACCTGACATGTGTAACTCTGCAGTAATGCAACAGCAGCTATTCATTGTTAGCCCCGCCCCCTAATGGCCGCCATCATTGGAAACTAGAGGCTCAGACCTTTCCTAGGAGGGGTCAGAGGTCATTATGCAACAATTTCAGGTGATGCGTTACATGAGCTGCTCTGTTATTCTTATTTTCTATTCAGTTTGGTGATATTATTGGTAAATTTGAATGAACCAACGACTAAATCTTAGGAGCAAAGGCTTTGCCTCATGCAGAAGGTCTCCAATAATGGAAATCAGCATATTAGTCTGGACAGATTCCCTTTTCTAAGTGGAAAAATGAATTTTTTGTGCCAAAATCCCATTTCCTCACAGCACACTGCCCACTAAAACCTTTGTGGAACAAACATGCTTCAACTGATTCAGTCCAAACTTACTTGAGTTATCAAGATGTGGATCTATAAAGTCTATTTTGGAAAGAAATTTGGGGAGTCTAAATATTTTTCATTTTTTCTTTGTTTAATCACATATCAATCATAGAATAGTGGTTGCACCTTATTGCCTTTCTGTCACACAAATACAAAGAATTGTATTTGCAGTTAATAGTTTGGGAGCTGAACTTGCTTTGACCGTCAGGGCTTAAGGGGTTAAAAAAGAACGGTACACTTTAAAAAGATCCTCACCTCCAGGTATTTTAATATTGTGCTGCCAGTTACACAGATTTCACAGAAGATAAAATATATCAATATTAGTCTCTAAACTTCTCGACCTTCCAATAATAATTCTATTATTGTCCTTATCTGCATGTTTACTTAGAAAGTAGAAAAGATTAATGCAAATAATCCGCTAACAGACCAAACCTGTTGTGGTTTCTCCAGGTGAGGCCTTCATTCCTTTCTACTACGGGAAGGCTATAGACGGCATCGTGGTCCACCAGAGCATGGAGTACTTTGCCAAACCCGTGGTTGCAGTGGCGTTGCTGGCTTTGGTCAGGTGGGTGTCTGAAGGTCTACGCCTAATTAATCGCTTTTAGTGGAGTGAGTGACGAGTTAATAAAGGTTATACTCGCATGAAAAACTAGTTGATAAAATGTGCAATAAATGTAAAATAAATAACCCCAATAAATGACGATGTTTTCAGGGTTTTCTCAAGTATCATTTCTTTCATGGGTAAATCTTAGTGTTTGTCTAATGTTTAAGAACTGCTAAGAAGCCGTTTCTCTTTTTTTGTTCTCTCTTTGGAGATGCAGCTGCATCTCTGCAGTCCACTGAAGTGCACTCCAGTCGCTGCAGATCGCTGCAGATCGCTGCAGTTCGCTGCAGTTTGCTGCAGTTTACTGCAGTTTGCTGCAGTTCGCTGCAGTTCACTGCAGTTTGCCGTAGATCGCTACAGATTGTTGCAGTTCGCTGTAGTTCGCTGCAGTTTGCTGCAGTTCACTGCAGTTTGCTGCAGATCGCTGCAGTTCACTGAAGTTCACTGCAGTTTGCCGCAGATCGCTACAGATTGTTGCAGTTCGCTGTAGTTCACTGCAGTTTGCTGCAGATCGTTGCAGTTCGCTGCAGATCGCTGCAGTTCACTTAAGTTTCCTCGCAGTCACTGCAGATTGCCGCAGATCGCTGCAGTTCACTGCAGTTTGCTGCAGTTCGCTGCAGATCGCTGCAGTTTGCTGCAGGTTGCTGCAGTTAGCTGAAGTTCACTGCAGTCACTGCAGAATGCCGCAGATCGCTGTAGTTCGCTGCAGTTCACTGCAGTTTGCTGCAGATCGCTGCAGATCGCTGCAGTTTGCTGCAGTTCGCTGCAGTTTGCTGCAGTTTGCTGCAGTTCGTTGCAGATCGCTGAAGTTCACTGCAGTTTGCTGCAGTTCGCTGCAGTTTGCTGCAGTTTGCTGCAGATCGCTGCAGATCGCTGCAGTTTGCTGCAGTTCGCTGCAGTTCGCTGCAGTTTGCTGCAGTTCGTTGCAGATCGCTGAAGTTCACTGCAGTTTGCTGCAGTTTGCTGCAGTTTGCTGCAGTTTGCTGCAGTTTGCTGCAGTTTGCTGCAGTTCGCTGCAGATTGCTGCAGTTCGCTGCAGTTCGCTGCAGTTCGCTGCAGTTTGCTGCAGTTCGTTGCAGTTCGCTGCAGATCGCTGCAGTTCGCTGCAGATCGCTGAAGTACACTGCAGTTTGCTGCAGTTCGCTGCAGATCGCTGCAGTTTGCTGCAGTTCGCTGCAGTTTGCTGCAGTTCGCTGAAGTACACTGCAGTTTGCTGCAGTTCGCTGCAGATCGCTGCAGTTTGCTGCAGTTCGCTGCAGATTGCTGCAGTTCGCTGCAGATTGCTGCAGTTCGCTGCAGTTTGCTGCAGTTTGCTGCAGTTCGATGCAGATCGCTGCAGTTCACTGCAGTTCGCTGCAGTTCGCTGCAGTTTAGTTCGCTGCAGTTCGCTGCAGTTTAGTTCGCTGCAGTTCGCTGCAGATCGCTGCAGTTTGTTGCAGATCGCTGCAGTTCACTGAAGTTCACTGCAGTCACTGCAGATTGCCGCAGATCGCTACAGATTGTTGCAGTTCGCTGTAGATCGCTGCAGTGAACTTCAGTGAACTGCAGTCACTGCAGATTGCCGCAGATCGCTGCAGTTTGCTGCAGTTCGCTGCAGTTTGCTGGAGATCACTGCAGTTTGCTGCAGATCACTGAAGTTTGCTGGAGATCACTGCAGTTTGCTGCAGTTCACTGAAGTTCACTGCAGTCACTGCAGATTGCCGCAGATCGCTACAGATTGTTGCAGTTCGCTGCAGATCGGTGCAGTTTGCTGCAGATCGTTGCAGTTCGCTGCAGTTTGCTACAGATCGCTGCAGTCTGCTGCAGTTCGCTGCAGTTTGCTGCAGATCACTGAAGTTCACTGAAGTTCACTGCAGATTGCCGCAGATCGCTACAGATTGTTGCAGTTCGCTGCAGTTTGCTGCAGTTTGCTGCAGATTGCTGCAGTTCGCTGCAGTTTGCTGCAGGTCGCTGCAGTTTGCTGCAGTTTGCTCCAGATTGCTGCAGTTCACTGAAGTTCATTGCAGTCACTGCAGATTGCCGCAGATCGCTGCAGTTCGCTGCAGATCGCTGCAGTTCACTGCAGTTTGCTGCAGTTTGCTGCAGATCGCTGCAGTTCACTGCAGTTTGCTGCAGATCGCTGCAGTTCGCTGCAGATCGCTGCAGTTCGCTGCAGTTTGCTGCAGATTGCTGCAGTTCGCTGCAGTTTGCTGCAGGTCGCTGCAGTTCACTGCAGTCACTGCAGATTGCCGCAGATCGCTGCAGATTGTTGCAGTTTGCTGTAGTTCACTGCAGATCGTTGCAGTTCGCTGCAGTTCACTGCAGTTTGCTGCAGTTCGCTGCAGTTTGCTGCAGATTGCTGCAGTCCACTGCAGTTCACTGCAATCCGCCGCAGATCGCTGCAGATTAATGTAGTTGTCCCGCAGTTCACTGCAGATTGCCGCAGATCGCTACAGATCGCTGCAGTTTCCCACAGATCGCTGCAGGCAGCAGCACCTCTTTCACTCTCCTTTTCCTCCTCAGTTCGTTTGCCATGGGCGTGCGAGGAGGAGTCTTCACCCTGACATTTGCCAGATTAAACCTCCGGCTCAGGAGCCGCCTCTTCCGAACCCTGATGACGCAGGAAATTGCCTTTTTTGATGAAAACCACACCGGTAACGAGGAAGCGCTCCGTTGATTCTGTGGATCCTGTCTGCTCTGTCCCTGACGCTGTTCCCCGTGTGCCCACAGGGGACATCCTGTCACGCCTGTCAGCAGACACCACCCAGGTGAGCGACCTCATCTCCCAGAACGTCAACGTCTTTCTGAGGAGCGCCATCAAGGGCACCGGCTTCGTCATCTTCATGTTCAGGATGTCCTGGAAGCTCACACTGGTCACCATGATGGCCTTCCCTTTCATCGGCCTCGTCTCTATGCTTTATGGTGAATATTACAAGGTAGAGTAGCCCGGCTCGCCTCGGTGGCCTGATTGATCTCAAGTCCATCAGTCTGAGTTATGAGGCGGGTTACGAGGCGATGACTGAAACCGCTTCCTTACAGAAACTGACCAAAGAGGTGCAAACGGTCCTGGCAGAGGCTAATAAGGTAGCAGAGGAGACCATCTCAGCCATGAGGACGGTGCGCAGCTTCGCCAATGAGGGCGGGGAGGCCGACTCCTACTACGCCAAGCTGCTGCTCATGTTCCAGCTCAACAAAAAGCAGGCCCTGGCCTACGCCTGCTACATGTGGTCCAGCTGCGTACGTTCCTGCAGCTCTCTGCGCTCCCGTCGGTCGTGAAGCGCATCACTGAGCTTTATCGTTGTTCCCCAGATATCAGAGCTGGCTCTGGAGGTCGCTGTCCTCTACTATGGAGGCCACCTGGTGCTCACCAGTCAGCTGAGCAGCGGCGGCTTGATCTCCTTTTTCATTTACATGCTGGAGCTGGGCGAATGTTTTGAGGTATTTCCTGTTATTTCTTAGCGTTTTGATTGATGACGAGCTGCAGGCTGCAGTGAATCTCTCTCCCGTCTCCCTTTCAGAGCATCGCCTCGGTTTACACCGGCCTCATGCAGGGGGTGGGAGCTGCAGAGAAGGTGTTTGAGTATCTGGACAGGAAGCCTGAACATCCAGCTGAGGGCACAGAGGCTCCAGACACCTGCGCTGGTCTGGTGGAGTTCAAAGACATCACCTTTGCTTATCCGACGCGTCCAGAGATCGACGTCCTAAAGGTTAGTCGCCTGAGAAGTTGTCCTAACTGTTGCTCCTGACTGTTGCTGTTTCTCCTCCAGTCCGCTACATGCTAACTCTGGCTGCGCAGGACTCTGACATAATCCTAATTTTTAAGTCACCTGTCTAAAAGTCTCTGGAAGCATCGCTCTAACCATTAATATCTACGTGGCAAAGAAACGATTCAAACCAAACTTTTATCTCCTGGAGAAAGAAAAGTTCTGCTATAGGAGAGAGCAGGGGGTACGGCAAGCCAGCACACATTTAATCAGTGCTCTTGAGTTACTGTTCTAGATATCTATATCTATCTGTAATTAAATTTTGTATGACTACCTGTTTGGACTAGGTAGAACTATGTTGCATAGATCAGTAATGACTATCCAGTGCAGCGATTAAATGTTAAACAGCTTGCCATAGTGTGGTTAAAGTTCACCAGCAGAGCGCTATGATGGGGAGGCTGCAGTCACTCAGTGGCAGGCGGGAGTTTCCCATGATTACCCATAATGCATCAGTACTTTTCCTGATCTATAACAGTCAAGCCTTCGGCGGGACATTTTAGTGATGTCATTTGTTCTGTCTTAAAAGAAGTGGGTTTATTTTTAACACTTTTTAACACTTTTTAACAATCGGACTTTACCTACATAACGATATCGGATTTGGAATGAAGGGGGTTGAATAAAGTTTCAATCCACATTCTTTAGATTTATTTTTTTCATAAAGATTTTGCTCTCTCACTAGTTAAGGTGATAAAATCAGTAGGGCTGGAACAATTAATTGGATTAATCAATTATTTAAATAATCATTGACTAATTTAGTAATTGATTAGAGACTCTAAAACAGAAGTCACCAACCCAAACTGCTCAAAGAGCCATGTTGGACCAAAAAAAAATCTGTCTTTAGTCGCAGAAATATAAAAGTCTTAAATATGCCTTTTATGGCAACACGGGCTCTAAGTGTATTATCCCACTATAGAAAATGACTATATGGGCTTAAATATATAATATGCATTCATGATTAAATGTTTATCATGGAGGAAATGTCACATAGCAGCATGAGGTGATGGAGGAGCAGTGAACGCTCCACCATGCACTGCTTCACCGTCCTTCACCGCACGGTTTAGGTTTTGTTGCATTGATTAAATTATAGAAACGTGATAAAGGAATCTTTCTATGGTGGACGTGTTTCAGTTGGGAGGAGTTGATTGAGTCATGAGGAACCGAGCAGGAACTGACGTCCATCAGAGCAGAGCTCTCTAACCCCGAAATCCCACATCCTCCGTCACCAGCGTTCCTTGGTGTGAGTTTTATTTTTGGGGGAAAAAAAGAAAGTTCCCATCTCTGCATCAGAGCACTACCTGTTGGATCTATGAACGGTTTTCTATGCTTCAACCAAACTAGCAGCAGTAGTGGAGCTTGGAGATGTAATCAATTTCTTAAATCTATCTTTGCTCTCCTCTAATTTATCCAGAAGTTCTGCAACCAAACTTTTTCTCTCACTGCCAGCTTGGTGGTCGGCTGCACATTTAGCAGCTTTCCCTGGAAATGCCTTTCCAAATTTTTATTTTTATTTTTTGACAACCTCTCATTACAAAGCAATATAATGCTTTGTAATTTGATCTGCAGGCAATCCTCCTGCATTGATAATGAAAGCAAACGATTCGCTCCTGTTTTCTTTTATCCTCTTTTCTCATCAGCTATCTTCATGGCTTGAGACACACCCACCGCCTTGTTAACCTGCCTGGCGCCGCGCCGAAACCTGCTACAGGCTATGGCCACTGATCTCTATGGCTATTCTTTCGTTGAAAGAAATGTTTACATGTATTATTTAAACTTATTTATTCTAAAAATGTTTACAGCATTGGAGACAATAATGAATGTCTGTTTGACCTCCTGCACGTACGGAAGAGGATTAGGGCCACTGAAAAAAAAAAAAAGTTAACAGATTTTTTTTATTTTATTTCAGTATAGTATGGGAAAAAAGTCAGAATTCTGACTTTAATCTCAGAATTCTGACTTTAATCTCAGAATTCTGACTTTTTTTATTGTCAGAATTCAGTCAGAATTCTGAGAAAAAAGTCAGCATTCTGAGATTAAAGTCAGAATTCTGAGATTAAAGTCAGAATTCTGAGAAAAAAAGTCAGAATTCTGAGATTAAAGTCAGAATTCTGAGAAAAAAAGTCAGAATTCTGATATTAAAGTCAGAATTCTGAGAAAAAAGTCAGAATTCTGATATTAAAGTCAGAATTCTGAGAAAAAAGTCAGATTTCTGAGATTAAAGTCAGAATTCTGAGAAAAAAGTCAGAATTCTGAGAAAAAAGTCAGAATTCTGAGAAAAAGTCAGAATTCTGAGAAAAAGGTCAGCATTCTGAGATTAAAGTCAGAATTCTGACTTCAATCTCAGAATTCTGAGAAAAAAAGTCAGAATTCTGATATTAAAGTCAGAATTCTGAGAAAAAAGTCAGAATTCTGATATTAAAGTCAGAATTCTGAGAAAAAAGTCAGATTTCTGAGATTAAAGTCAGAATTCTGAGAAAAAAGTCAGAATTCTGAGAAAAAAGTCAGAATTCTGAGAAAAAAAGTCAGAATTCTGAGAAAAAGGTCAGCATTCTGAGATTAAAGTCAGAATTCTGACTTCAATCTCAGAATTCTGAGAAAAAAAGTCAGAATTCTGATATTAAAGTCAGAATTCTGAGAAAAAAGTCAGAATTCTGAGATTAAAGTCAGAATTCTGACTTTAATCTCAGAATTCTGAGAAAAAAAGTCAGAATTCTGAGAAAAAAGTCAGAATTCTGACTTTTTTCCCATGTTAAACTGAAATAAAATTTAAAAATCAGTTAACTTTTTTTTTTTTTCCAGTGGCCCTAATCCTCTTCCATATACACATCATATTAAAATAAAAAAAATAAAAAAAATATAAATTTTCATAAATTTTTTGAAAAAGCTCTAGGGAGCCGCAAAGGGGGCGCTAAACAGCCATGGGTTGCCGACCCCTGATCTAAAACATGCCTGTAGCACAACTTAGAGCAGTAATTATACCAAGATGATAAAAAATATGTAAACATTTTGCATTTAAGATAAAAAAAATCTTTTTCATGTGTCAATCTGCTCTATCCAGAACGCCTCAAGTGAAAAGGTTTAGTTTCCTTAAATATTCTTTAAGGAACCTTTGGCTATCTGACTATTAATCAAAATAAATAATAATTGAATTAATCGATTAATAGATTAAGATTCAAATCAATCGATTAACAAATTAATCATTGGTTGCAGCCCTACCTTTAGTGTGATTAAAGAAACAAACATCTCTATAAAGTGGAAGAAAAACTGGGTTTGGGTTTCCGATTTGCAAAATAATCATTAGTTTCAGCCTAAAACATCAGTGAAATATTTTTTCCAGGCTTATAGAATAAGGGATGTTTGAAGGAAGATGTGGACGGTTCAATAAGACTGAAGTTATTCAGAGTTAAACCCTCTGCTGTGTCTGTTGTTTTTAATAGTTTGATTTATTTGTCACTTGGAGAAGTCGGATTCTGGATGCGTTCCTTTGTTGCAGGACGTGTCCTTCACTCTGCGGCCGCGGCAGGTGACCGCCTTGGTGGGGCCGTCCGGCAGCGGGAAAAGCTCCTGCGTGAGTCTGCTGGAAAATTTCTACCTTCCTCAACAAGGCCAGGTGCTGCTGGATGGAAAGCCTGTTCATGAGTTTCAGCACCAGTATCTGCACTCCAAGGTGAGCCGCCATGGTTTAAACCTAAATGAAGGTTTCAGAAATATGGGGCCCTAGGCAAAGACAGGCAGGGGCCCCTCTGAATGGAGAAGACATAAAACAGCCCCATTCTACAGATGTAGAAATGTTAATAGAATAGACATCCATTCTCTGTTCTAGGTTGTGTCCCTCTCTTCTTGTCCCTTTTCTTCTTGTTTTCCTCTCTATGTTTTGTACTCAGCTGACTTTTCATGCTGTCTCTAAAGGAATGAAAGATTTTTTCCAAGCACTAAGCTCACTTAGCTGATTGCTCCTTCCTGTGTTTCCAAAAAGGCCAAAGTAAATAACCCAGTCCTTCTTTTCACTGTAGACAAGCCATGATCTGCTTCTCTGTTCTCCATTTTTCATTTGGATGAAATAATAGCTGCATGAATCATGACAGCAGACAAGATAGAGGAGAGCAGGAGGCGGGGTTACCAATCTACTCGCTCTGGAGAGCAGAGTTCGCTGCTTTTAGATGTTGTCTCCAAAGTCTCCAGTAGCAGAAAAAAGTCGCTAGACTGAGACACACCTAATATTATAATAATATTATATCAAAAACATAATTAATGTGCACAAACTAGGAATAATACATACATTTACTTTTACCCTATGGTAAATCCCTCTCCTGCTAGTTCAACCATCACTGTTGCCATGGTGATGAAGAGTAAAAGGAGCAGGATAGAGATAATCTAATAATTGTACAGGGTTTCCGCAGGTCATTAAAAATAATTAAGTAATAAAATTATTATTTTTTTAATTAAGCCTTAATTGCCATTAAAATTCATTAAATGTAATTATTGTGGCATTTAAAATGCGTTATTTAAAAAAAAATTAAAAAAAAAAATTTCGTCAGATATATTATATCAGATATAACTGCTTCTAGTTGATGGTAAAGGTGTATGTTTGGGAAAAGAAGCTTGAGATCGAGAATAAAATGGAGAATGGGGAAATCTAAATGTATATATACACTTGCCGGCCACTTTATTAGGTACACCTGTCCAACTGCTCGTTAACACTTAATTTCTAAGCAGCCAGTCACATGGCGGCAACTCAGTGCATTTAGGCATGTAGACATGGTCAAGACAATCTCCTGCAGTTCAAAGCGAGCATCAGTATGGGGAAGAAAGGTGATTTGAGTGACTTTGAACGTGGCATGATTGTTGGTGCCAGAAGGGCTGGTCTGAGTATTTCAGAAACTGCTGATCTACTGGGATTTTCCCGCACAACCATCTCTAGGGTTTACAGAGAATGGTCCGAAAAAGAAAAAACATCCAGTGAGCGGCAGTTCTGTGGGCGGAAATGCCTTGTTGATGCCAGAGGTCAGAGGAGAATGGCCAGACTGGTTGGAGCTGATAGAAGGGCAACAGTGACACAAATAACCACCCGTTACAACCAAGGTGGGCAGAAGAGCATCTCTGAACGCACAGTACGTGGAACTTTGAGGCAGATGGGCTACAGCAGCAGAAGACCACACCGGGTGCCACTCCTTTCAGCTAAGAACAGGAAACTGAGGCTACAATTTGCACAAGCTCATCGAAATTGGACGATAGAAGATTGGAAAAATGTTGCCTGGTCTGATGAGTCTCGATTTCTGCTGCGACATTCGGATGGTAGGGTCAGAATTTGGCGTCTACGACATGAAAGCATGGATCCATCCTGCCTTGTATCAACGGTTCAGGCTGGTGGTGGTGGTGTCATGGTGTGGGGAATATTTTCTTGGCCCTCTTTGGGCCCCTTGGTACCAATTGAGCATCGTTGCAACGCCACAGCCTACCTGAGTATTGTTGCTGACCATGTCCATCCCTTTATGACCACAATGTACCCAACTTCTGATGGCTACTTTCAGCAGGATAATGCGCCATGTCATAAAGCTGGAATCATCTCAGACTGGTTTCTTGAACATGACAATGAGTTCACTGTACTCAAATGGCCTCCACAGTCACCAGATCTCAATCCAATAGAGCATCTTTGGGATGTGGTGGAACGGGAGATTCGCATCATGGATGTGCAGCCGACAAATCTGCGGCAACTGTGTGATGCCATCATGTCAATATGGACCAAACTCCCTGAGGAATGCTTCCAGCACCTTGTTGAATCTATGCCACCAAGAATTGAGGCAGTTCTGAAGGCAAAAGGGGGTCCAACCCGTTACTAGCATGGGGTAGGGTTATGTATATATATATATATATGTATGTATATATATATATATATATATATATATATATATATATATATATATATATACATATACATGTGTATGTATTTGGTAAAATGATTTCTAAGAGCATTAAAAAGCATTAAATTAGATTTACTTATTCTTGTATAAACCATGTTGTCCATTTTGAGCTGAAGTTCATTAATGAGCAAAAACAGGAAACAAATAATAGTTTTATTCGTTTTAGAGGCGAAAATGAAAAAAAGACAACAGCTGACTTGATAGTTTCTGTTTCCTGTTTGCTCCTGTGTGTCTGCAGATTGCTCTGGTGGGCCAAGAACCCGTCCTGTTTGCCCGAACCGTCAGGGAGAACATCACCTACGGACTGAGTGACGTCTCCATGGAGGCCGTGGTGCAGGCCGCCACCAAGGCTAACGCTCATGACTTCATCAGCAGCCTCCCCAGAGGCTACGAGATGAGTAAATCGGAGCGAATCGACCCATTTCCTGTGGAACTGTAGCAGAACCCTTCATGTTTCCCTCTGTTTCTCCAGGTGTTGGGGAGAAAGGCATGCAGTTGTCTGGGGGACAAAAACAGAGGGTGGCTATAGCAAGAGCTCTCATCCGCAAACCCCGGGTCCTCATCCTGGACGAGGCTACCAGTGCTCTGGATGCAGAGAGCGAACACATTGTAGGTGAAGCTCCTCTAGATGCAAAACGATGCTGCTTTGAATACTGTGATTCTGAATGCATGTGTGAATAACTGGGGCTGCAGGTCCAGCAGGCTTTGAACAACATCATGCAGGAGCACACGGTGCTGGTGATCGCCCACCGCCTCAGCACAGTGGAAAAGGCAGACAACATCATCGTGATCGACCGGGGCCACGTGGCGGAGCAGGGCTCCCACGCTCAGCTGATGGCCGGCGGCGGCCTCTACTGCAAGCTGGTGCAGAGGCAGGTCCTGGGCATCGAGACCGGGGCGGAGATCCTAAACCCTTCAGAGAGCGTCCGACGCACGTCTGACGGACGGCGCCGGCGGAGGGGGCAAAGCATCAGCAGCAGCGGGAGCGAGTCAGAGTACAACATGCGTTACTAAGACCGCCGCGAAGAGGAAACGTAGTCGCATGAAGGATAACCTAAGCTACTGTCACAGGAAGAGGGAGGAAACAAGCGGCTTCCACTAACATCCTGAGTGGAACGTAACAGAGATGGAATGGAACGCTGCTTTAGAAGCTCGGGGGCGTTAATAAATCAATCAATGGTTAATTACCGGGCTTCTGTAGAAACCTGTTTATATATTGAGCTGCATCCGATCACAGATGCTTGTTTTAAACTGTTTATACTTGAAGGCATCACAAAGCCGCAATGGATGCACTCTAGATATCATCTTTAAAGACAAGAGATAAGCTGCAGTCAGTTCACTGTTTGTGGATGATACCTCAACATGCTGCCTAAGCGCTGTTTTTTTTTTTTTCTCATGCAAATTTTATTGAGTTTTTTGGTTTGTAAAACATACAACAAATATTTTATGCCACACCGACCTTTTCAAGTTTACTCTACCGTTAGCCAGTTGAGAAAGGCAGACCACGTACTATCATACTGATGCAATTTCGCTAGAAGACTGTATGTCACTTTCTCATAAGAAGCCAGTTTAAAAGAAATAGTAGACCCAAAACATGATTAGCCTTCATTTTCTACTCACCCCCATGCTGAACAACACTCTGGAGTACTTTTTTGATATCTCAAATGCATCTGGAGATCTGGGAGGCTTCTTGCTGTCTGCTGACATTCAAATAATGGAGGTCTTTGGTGCCCGAGGCAGAAAGGTCCATAAAAGTCCACAAAAAACGTGTCAATATTCCTCCATACTGCTCGTCCAATGTATTCCAAGTGTCCTGAGTGGGTAGCGTCCAGAATTTACTCGAAACGAAGTCATTTAGAATGTTTTTAGAGCATAAACAGTAGTGTATAGGATTTCCTGAAAGCGCGTTCACGAGTCTACGGAAACCGCGGCAGACCAAACCAGATGAAATTGCGCATTCAGCGTCTGCTCTGCCGATAATGCAAGCGTAGAAGAAGAAATGTGCTGTTTACCTGTGCAAAGAAAGAAACAACGAAAGAAAAATGTCTGAGGACTTCAGTGTTGAGGAAGAGCATGAGTTCTTTGCCGAGCTGAATGCGCACTTTCATCTGGTTTGGTCTGCCGCGGTTTCCGTAGACCCGTGAACGCGCTTTCAGGAAATCCTATACACTACTGTTTATGCTCTAAAAACATTCTAAATGACTTTGTTTCAAGTAAATTATGGACGCTACCCACTCAGGACACTTGGAATACATTGGAAGAGCAGTATGGAGGAATATTGACACGTTTTTTGTGGACTTTTATGGACCTTTCTGCCTCGGGCGCCATAGACCTCTATTATTTGAATGTCAGCAGACAGCAAGAAGCCTCCCAGATATCCAGATGCATTTGAGATATCAAAAAAGTACTCCAGAGTGTTGTTCAGCATGGGGGTGAGTAGAAAATGAAGGCTAATCATGTTTTGGGTGTACTATTCCTTTAACCATAGTCGTCAGCCATTCATAATAAGGAGGAGGCTTCTTTTTCATCCAGTATCTTAACAGGATCCTTTTTGCTGTGGTCGGAGACAGAACCAGCCACCTCTTGTCAAAAAGTGAGAAACATGAGTCCGGGAGTTCTGCTGTGGAGCCTAAAACTGCGAGCTTGGCAGTGATATTTTCAGTACTTCGAAAATTACTTCCATAATATTCTTCCACCAATCTTGAAGAGCAGGGCAGGTCCAAAGAATATGTAGAATAGATGCTCCCTCCTTGTTGCATCTCCAGCAGGTGTCTTTGGGAATCAGGTTCCATTTATGAAGTTACCTAAGCGCTGTTTTAATCCTCCGTTCATTAAGGGATGACCTTTAGAAAAGATGTCTGCAGGTGGGAAAGGAAATCTGTTATCAGCCCTACATGCATACTTGTAGCATACTGTTGCTGATTTTTGAATAAAAAGCCATACCCTGTTGTTTTACCAAGTGTTGGATGAAGGCCATGCTAAGTGTGTGTGAACATTTTCCAAAGCCGCATCAACCGCTGTGGTTTGTAAGCATACTTTCAATTCTATTCAGTTTATTTCTATAGCTCCAATTCACATCATGTCATCTCAAGGCACTTTCCAGTTCACCAGATCATCCAGTCAGATTGATTCAAAGTTTTCTATCTAAGGAAAACCAGTTGATTGCATCGACTCATTGACTCTTCAGCAATCCCTCACACTGAGCATGCTTGTAGCGACAGTGGAGAGGAAAAACTCCCTTTGAACAAGAAGAAACCTCCAGCAGAACCAGGCTCAGTGTGAGCGGCCATCTGCTGAGGCCCACTGGGGTTCAAGGAGACAGAAGCAGACATAGAAAAAGAAGCATAGATACAAAAGGCAACTGTCAACCAGCTCCATAGGCTGGTTGACAGTTGCCAGGAAACACACAGCCAGGTATCTGAAGTTAATGCATATGGGAGGAACTTATACACACATTAAAAAGGGGAATTGTAGTTTCCCACAAGTAGAAAAAGGATTTGAGCGACTGCTTAAAAAATTATTTCAGATTACAAAAATCCTCACCTCAAACACAGACAGATGTTATTCACAGAGGTGTTAAAAGTATCAATGTTTATTCCTCCAGTAAATCCTGCTGTTTAAAAACACTTTTGTAGAAGTTGGAGGATCAACTTCAGCTTTTTTTCCAGTAAAAGTGTAAAAGGTACATTTTTAAAACTACTTTAAAAATAAAAGTAAAAATAATGCAGGAAAAAATGTTAATGCCAGAAGCTTTACTGCTCTACTCTATTAAAGGAACATTTTTCTACAATTCTAGATGATAACTTTATTTTCTTAGTTTTATAACTAATATTAACAGTGTCACATTTAACTTTGCATCATCTTGAAAAACAATTTATTTTGATTTGTGGTGAGCAACAAGTTGGGGCAGCACTGAGTCCAACCACAAAGAAATTGTCTGGATAAAACTCATTATTTTCATGTTTTTTTTTTTTTTAAACACCAACAGGCCATGATTAAAATGAGCTTAAAGGAAACAAAACTAACAAGTCTATTTTTTAAATGTAAGGAGTAGAAAGTTGTCTAAAAAAATATAATTATTCCAGTAAAGTATAGATAGCCAACATTTCTACACTGCAAAACATTTTAATCTAAATAAGTAATTTTTTTTTTTTAAATAAGTGCATTTTTTCTTGAATTGAGGAGTTAAGTTCAACACTTTGCCAATGGAACATGACAACTTACATTTGAAACAAGAAAAAACAATTGAATTGTCTTATTTTAAGTGTATATTATCTAATTATCTTATTTTAAGAGAAAAATACTAATTCCATTGGTAAATCATCTTATCAACCTACTCAAATTAAGTGTAAATACGCTTGATTTAAGAAATTTTAACTTATTTTCAGATCGTTTTTGCAGTGTACTGAAACTAACAAAGTATTTGTACTTTGTTACCTGACACCTCTGGTTATTCGTGTGTGTAACCACTTTACTAATGATGAAAAAAAAAAAAACTGTAACCTTTAGGTGAAATTAAACGGATGTTCAGGAGTACGACCAAAGCTCCATGAACTGGAAGTAGCTGGAACATCAGGGCAGAATGCAGCTGATTTGGTCTAATTTAGCCCTAGGCAACTAGGGGGCCCTAGTTCCTGGGGGCCCCATAAAACTCATTTTATATGTATGGTTAACACAACTATTGCTTATTTGTGAACATTAATTATGGTTTTGATAAAAATAGCTAAAATGTCATCAGAATGCTGATAATATTAAGTGTGTCTCAGCCCCCCCCCTTCAGTGTCCACCATATTGGATCAGTCCATTTGCTGCACATGTTCAGAAAGGTCCAAACAGACAGCAGCAAACCATTTGAAAACAAACCATGCAAAGAGCAGTGTTGCCAACTTAGCGCTTTAGTCGCTATATTTAGCCACTTTTCAGACCCCTCTAGCACTTTGATTTCTAAAAAGCTCCTAGCGCCAAATCTAGAGACTTTTTTCTGCTACTGGAGACTTTGGAGACAACATCTAAAAGCAGCGAACTCTGCTCTCCAGAGCGAGTAGATTGGTAACCCCGCCTCCTGCTCTCCTCTATCTTGTCTGCTGTCATGATTCATGCAGCTATTATTTCATCCAAATGAAAAATGGAGAACAGATAAGCAGATCATGGCTTGTCTACAGTGAAAAGAAGGACTGGGTTATTTACTTTGGCCTTTTTGGAAACACAGGAAGGAGCAATCAGCTAAGTGAGCTTAGTGCTTGGAAAAAATCTTTCATTCCTTTAGAGACAGCATGAAAAGTCAGCTGAGTACAAAACATAGAGAGGAAGACAAGACGAAAAGGGACAAGAAGAGAGGGACACAACCTAGAACAGATAATGGATGTCTATTCTATTAACATTTCTCTATCTGTAGAATGGGGCTGTTTGATGTGTTGTCTTCTCCATTCAGAGGGGCCCCTGCCTGTCATTGCCTAGGGCCCCAAATTTCTTAAATCCGCCCCTGGTCTGGATAAATGATTACTACTCAAAGGAGAAAATTATGATTTGATAGGATGATGGTGATGGCTGAAGTATGGTGTGGGCTGGCTCTACTGCTTGTGTGTTTCACAAAATGGATGGAATAAGAGTTAATTAATTTTGTTTTAAATGATTTATATAACATTTAAAATTTGGATCCAAGGTGACCTGACATTATATATATATATATATACTAAGTGGAAAAGAAAATTGTTATTTTTAAATGTGATCAGAGTGCAGAATTAAATATATAGTTATAAAAAATACTTTTCTATAATCCCTCCAAACTAAATTAGTATAGCTATTGGTTCTTTATTAAAGGGATATTCATTCAGAGATGTTTCTTTGCTTAACAATTCAGTTTATTTCTATAGCGCCAATTCACAACACATCTTAAAGGAATAGTACACCCAAAACATGATTAGCCTTCATTTTCTACTCACCCCCATGCTGAACAAAACTCTGGAGTACTTTTTTGATATCTCAAATGCATCTGGAGATCTGGGAGGCTTCTTGCTGTCTGCTGACATTCAAATAATGGAGGTCTATGGCGCCCGAGACAGAAAGGTCCACAAAAGTCCACAAAAACGTGTCAATATTCCTCCATACTGCTCGTCCAATGTAATCCAAGTGTCCTGAGTGGGTAGCGTCCATAATTTACTCGAAACGAAGTCATTTAGAACGTTTTAGAGCCTAAACAGTAGTGTATAGGATTTCCTAATAGCGCCCCCATGCGCGCTCACGATTCTACGGAAGCCGGCAGACCAAACCGGAAGGAAGTGCGCATTCAGCGTCTGCTCTGCCGATAATGCAAGCGTAGAAGAAGAAATGTGCTGTTTACCTGTGCAAAGAAAGAAACAACGAAAGAAAAATGTCTGAGGACTTCAGTGTTGAGGAAGAGCATGAGTTCTTTGCCGAGCTGAATGCGCTGGTTTGGTCTGCCGGCTTCCGTAGCGTCGTGAGCGCGCATGGGGGGCGCTATTAGGAAATCCTATACACTACTGTTTATGCTCTAAAAACATTCTAAATGACTTCGTTTCGAGTAAATTATGGACGCTACCCACTCAGGACACTTGGAATACATTGGACGAGCAGTATGGAGGAATATTGACACGTTTTTATGGACTTTTATGGACCTTTCTGTCTCGGGCGCCATAGACCTCCATTATTTGAATGTCAGCAGACAGCAAGAAGCCTCCCAGATCTCCAGATGCATTTGAGATATCAAAAAAGTACTCCAGAGTTTTGTTCAGCATGGGGGTGAGTAGAAAATGAAGGCTAATCATGTTTTGGGTGTACTATTCCTTTAAGGCACTTTCCAGATCAACCAGATCATCCAGTCAGATTGATTCAAAGTTTTCTATCTAAGGAAAACCATCTGATTGCATCGACTCATTGACTCTTCAGCAATCCCTCACACTAAGCATGCTTGTAGCGACAGTGGAGAGGAAAAACTCCCTTTGAACAGGAAGAAACCTCCAGCAGAACCAGGCTCAGTGTGAGCGGCCATCTGCTGAGGCCCACTGGGGTTCAAGGAGACAGAAGCAGACATAGAAAAAGAAGCATAGATACAAAAGGCAACTGTAAAAGGCGGAAAAACCTAGGCAGGCAGACGAGCTCCGAGCCAGCTCCCATGTCAGAGGATGAAGAGAGCACATCCAGTTAGTCACAGTCAGAGAAACAGGACTACACTGAAAAACAGCGAACATCTATAAACAAAGGTGTTGATGGCAGCAGCACAGCTGATGTTTCTCTCCAGGATGGAGTCACAGCCAAACAGGAACAGACCGGGTGAAGCTAAAAGCAAAGAGAACAGAACGTTAGAGATTGAACTAATAGATTCTGCAGAGTGGGAGAATAGAGATAGAATGAAGCAGAATGATGAAAAAGGGGTCCCTATGCTATGTCCTCCAGCAGTCTAAGCCTATAGCAGCATAACTATAGAGATAGCTCAGGATAACCTGAGCCACTCTAACTAGAAGCTTTATCAAAAATCCATCCATCCATTATCTGACAGTGCTGTCTACGGGCGAGAGGCGGGGTACTTTATCTAAAATGAGTTTTTACATTTTTTAGCAATTGTAAAGTAGAACAAAGACCACAAGAATCCGGACAAAGTGATTCAATTACAAACAGCAGGGATGCTGAGGTAGGCATAAAGCTGTCACTATGCCTGCTTTTGAGTTTTATCACTACCCACTCAGAGCGCTACCACGCCAGACCATAAAAACATTCCGGTTCTGATCAGAGTCCAGCAGTTCCGTTTTTCTGAGCGAACGTGAATGCACCACGGGGCATGTACTTCCTGTTAAGGAGGCGCAGTCAGCTGTCACAGTCTGCGAGGCGAGAAGAGGGAGCAGAGCGACGACAAACACAGCAGCAGCCAAAATGTCCAGCTTCTCCACCAAGTTCAGCGGCTACACCATGACTCAGCTCAACGAGTTCCTGGAGGACGACGAGAAAATGTCCAAAATGGTCCAGGAGATGGAGGAGGTGAGCTACAGCCGCGCGCTGGGTTAGCTGCTGCTGCTTCCTTTCTTTTTTTCTCCGTCTGTTTTTTTCCTTCTTCCCTTTCAGCCTTTGTTGGTTTGTTTTTCCCAGCGCAGCCTGGACACAGACACGGAAACAGCTCGAAATCACCGATTCTGTTTAAAAATGAAAATATAAAAATATCAGCCGACTGAAAATGACTATTAAAGCTGTCTGAGGAGCCATTGTTTAAGTTTGAACTGAAGATTCCCAGCTGGAAGTTGTTGTTTTTTTTCCACCGCTGGTCTGACTGTTATGTTATCAGCGGAACCATTTTATTCTCTTCTCTAGATTAAATGGTGCTAATTGATAATAAGTGGTAAAGTGGTAGCATTAGCTGTTAGCTTCGCTTCAGCTACACCTCATCATGATTCACAGGTAGAGCTGCGGGTCCAACCGACCCGTTCCGGTCCAACAGCCGAACCTCAGAACCTTTAACCCCGATGAACAGTCAGGAAGGAGGGCAGAGATCCACCATCCATCAATACATCTCTGGAATAGAAGCTGATAAATCCTTTAAACATGTTAAAAGGGCATGAAATTATAGATTGTAAAAAAACAAACAGATATTTAGATATATGAACGAATCCATATATTTCATAATCAAAGTTATCCTTAAATCTTAGGTTATAATAGCTTTATGACTCTGAATTAGATGGTTTAGGGTTTATTTTTCTACCTGCAGTAATTTTAACTATGGGCTGCAGGATATTGGAGAGCGTTACCATGACGACGGCTTCTTTTCTCTCTTTCTAATGTTTTTATTAAAGTAATTTGAGTCTGGATTGAACTGCAGCCACGTGACTGTGCAAACGGGTTTAATATACACCAGCATAGAAAACGGAAGCTCAGAAAACCTGAACGATGTTAGGCAACAATTGCTGCCGTCCAAGCAGTCCTCCTGTTGCCATCAGGGTGAGGTCTGCTGTTTGGGTCACAGCGGGTCTGGTTAACCTGACTGCTGGGGTCCATCTACAGCAGGGGGTCGGTCTACAGCAGGGGTCAGTCTGAAGTGGAACCATTAAATGTTTGGGTCAAAGCGATTCCAGTTAACCTGGCTGCGTAGGTTGGTCTACAGCGGGGGTCAGTCTACAGCAGGGGTCAGTCTGAAGTGGAACCATTAAATGTTTGGGTCAAAGCGATTCCAGTTAACCTGGCTGCATGGGTTGGTCTGCAGCAGGGGTCGGACAGTCTGCAGCAGGGGTCGGACGGTCTGCAGCTAGGGTCGGACGGTCTGCAGCTAGGGTCGGACGGTCTGCAGCAGGGGTCGGACGGTCTGCAGCAGGGGTCGGACAGTCTGCAGCAGGGGTCGGACGGTCTGCAGCTAGGGTCGGACGGTCTGCAGCTAGGGTCGGACGGTCTGCAGCAGGGGTCGGACGGTCTGCAGCTAGGGTCGGACGGTCTGCAGCAGGGGTCGGACAGTCTGCAGCAGGGGTCGGACGGTCTGCAGCAGGGGTCGGACAGTCTGCAGCAGGGGTCGGACGGTCTGCAGCAGGGGTCGGACGGTCTGCAGCTAGGGTCGGACGGTCTGCAGCAGGGGTCGGACAGTCTGCAGGCAGGGGTCGGACGGTCTGCAGCAGGGGTCGGACGGTCTGCAGCAGGGGTCGGACGGTCTGCAGCAGGGGTCGGCATGAAGCAGGGGTCGGACGGTCTACAGCAGGGGTCGGACGGTCTGCAGCAGGGGTCGGCATGAAGCAGGGGTCGGACGGTCTACAGCAGGGGTCGGACGGTCTGCAGCAGGGGTCGGACGGTCTGCAGCTAGGGTCGGACGGTCTGCAGCAGGGGTCGGACGGTCTGCAGCAGGGGTCGGCATGAAGCAGGGGTCGGACGGTCTACAGCAGGGGTCGGACGGTCTGCAGCAGGGGTCGGACGGTCTGCAGCAGGGGTCGGACGGTCTGCAGCAGGGGTCGGACGGTCTGCAGCTAGGGTCGGACGGTCTGAAGCAGGGGTCGGACGGTCTGAAGCAGGGGTCGGACGGTCTGCAGCTAGGGTCGGACGGTCTGAAGCAGGGGTCGGACGGTCTGAAGCAGGGGTCGGACGGTCTGCAGCAGGGGTCGGACGGTCTGCAGCAGGGGTCTGACGGTCTGCATCTAGGGTCGGACGGTCTGAAGCAGGGGTCGGACGGTCTGAAGCAGGGGTCGGACGGTCTGCAGCAGGGGTCGGACGGTCTGCAGCAGGGGTCGGACGGTCTGCAGCTAGGGTCGGACGGTCTGAAGCAGGGGTCGGACGGTCTGAAGCAGGGGTCGGACGGTCTGAAGCAGGGGTCGGACGGTCTGAAGCAGGGGTCGGACGGTCTGAAGCAGGGGTCGGACGGTCTGAAGCAGGGGTCGGCATGAAGCAGGGGTCGGACGGTCTGCAGCAGGGGTCGGACGGTCTGCAGCAGGGGTTGGACGGTCTGCAGCAGGGGTCGGACGGTCTGCAGCTAGGGTCGGACGGTCTGCAGCAGGGGTCGGACGGTCTGCAGCAGGGGTCGGCATGAAGCAGGGGTCGGAGGGTCTACAGCAGGGGTCGGACGGTCTGCAGCAGGGGTCGGACGGTCTGCAGCAGGGGTCGGACGGTCTGCAGCAGGGGTCGGACGGTCTGCAGCAGGGGTCGGACGGTCTGCAGCAGGGGTCGGCATGAAGCAGGGGTCGGACGGTCTGCAGCTAGGGTCGGACGGTCTGCAGCAGGGGTCGGACGGTCTGCAGCAGGGGTCGGACGGTCTGCAGCAGGGGTCGGACGGTCTGCAGCAGGGGTCGGACGGTCTGCAGCTAGGGTCGGTCTGCAGCAGGGGTCGGACGGTCTACAGCAGGGGTTGGTCTGAAGCAGGGGTCAGTCTGAAGTGGAACCCTTAAATGTTTGGGTCAAAGCAATTCCAGTTAACCTGGCTGCGTAGGTTGGTCTGCAACAGGGGTCGGTCGGTCTGCGTGAAGCAGGGGTCGGTCTAAAGTGGAACCATCAAATGTTTGGGTCGGTGCGGGGAGCCTTTCGGTTCAGTGACTTCCTGTCGGCTTACATCACAATCAGAGTTTTAAGCTGTAATTTCCTGTTGGAACGTTTATGCAAACATGGCTAAAATGGACGATGTCGTCAGACTGCTGTTAAAACATTTCTCTGGTCTCTAATTAAGGAACTTTGAATGAAAGCAGCAGGTTGACGGTAAGGAGGCAGGAAGTATGACGACGGTAAGGAAGCGGGAAGTTTAACGTTTTAAAACGCTGACATGGTCATCCTTCCCACAGGACGGTGCATATTTATACGGTCTTTGAATGATTTCCAGCCTTGGTTAATGGATGGTCTTCCTGGGCTCATTAAGGGACGTTTCTTTATGGCTTCGGGATCTTTGCTCCGTTAGTTGCTGAGGTAAATATCTGAACTCTGAAATGCCATTTATGATGAAGCTGGTTTGCTTTTATGGAACGCCTCTCCTTCTGTTTTCCATACGCAGAGCAGTTTCCAGCTGAACTCTCTGGAAAAGCTTCAGACCTATAGTTTATTTTTAGTTTATTTTTTCTCCAGAGCTTTTGGTGTGAATCCTCTTTGGGCTAAACAGGTTTTTCAAAATGCTCGTCTGTCTGAGAAATCTCTCCAACAAAGCTCTTTTTGTTCTTCGGTTCAGCAGTGAAGCTTAAACTTGTTCCCGTTTTCCCCTAACTTCCTCTCGCCGACGTCGTCAGGCCACAGGAATCTGGTCGGTCTGTTGTCATGGTGACGGGGGGTCGTCTCCCTGGCACCCTGATCTGATCCAGGGATGGGGGGGGGGGGGGGGGCGGCTGTTGAAACGCTGCTTCTGCTGTTTGACATCCACACCCTGCCTGCCTGTCTCCATAGTTTCGTTTCTTCATCCCACAGGTTGGCGGGGGAGGAGGGGGGGGCGGGGGCGATGACGCATCGGTTGTTGACTCAGGTTAAGTTATAGGATTATGGGAGAGAGTTGGCCAGGTGAGTCAAAGGTGGAGCTGTAAGATTCTGTATCAGGACAAAAGGCTGTCGGACGGTAATGAGAGGAACCTGAGCTTGGTGGGAAGTGGGGCGGCGGTGAACCTGAGCAGGCGGGCGGCGTTCGCTCGCTTTGAATGATGCAAATCCTCTGATGGGCGCTTTGAGCTCCAGCAGAAATCCACTCTGGAAGCGTTTCAGCTGCTGTTCTGTAGCTGAACTTTGGCTCGCTAACGCCTCTAAAGCGGTTTTATTTGTTACCTGAGGATAAATCATCATCATCATCCAGGCTGTTTATTTAATATTCACCCCAAAATGCTGAAATAAAAACGCATATGATGCATTATCTAAAAACTGCTATTCCATCTAAACTAAACATCATTCAGGGATTGTTCTTGTGATTAAAGTGATGAAGGTTTTATTCTCTGGTGAAATTATTAAAAACTGGCTCAGAGTTCATCGATGGGCTGAAACAATGGATCAGATTAATCGATTATTAAAATAATTGTGAACTAATTAATCGAAAAATCGTTAACTGGAGTCTAGAGACTCTAAAACATGATGACAGAGCCACCCAAGGCTTGTAAAAAAAAAATAAAAAAACACACACATGAAAATATATTTTTCAAGTTTAGAAGCTTTAGCTTCGGCTGACAGGCAAGGTGCAGCAGCGGGTGGGGGAGGGGCCACACTGCATCAGGCTCAGATGAAGAGAGAACTGGAATAGGTGAGAAATGCACTAAAGCATTTTTATTTGTCTGAGTCTGAACTGGACGGATTAAAGAAGGAAAAACTAATCTGGATCAGGAACCCAGAGGTTCTGGGAACCTGTCTGGGTCACAGCTGTTCATTTAGAATAGAATAGAATTTGACTTTATAATCATTACGCTGTCACAAGTACAAGTACTTCCTCCAGAAGTTAAAGAAGACTCCAGTCAGCAAAGAATAATCAGTGGATCATTATTTATACCTAAAACTAATACGTTCGCGTTGATTTAAAGAATTTAGCGTTAATCAGTCAAAAAAATTAAAACAATTTTTTCGTGGCGAAGACCGAGTCTGGGAGCGGCCATTTTTGCCCAAATCTAGTAGCCCCTCCCTCCTGCCATCTTCCAGCAGTGACGTCACGGTGCGGTAAGCCTAGCGCCATTCTCCCCGCTTTCCAAGCTAAATCAATGGGAACTACTAGACACATCTGCAATCAACAACAATTATTGAAGATTTCCAGAGGACTTCACCATTGAAATTCACCAGAGCTATAGTGAAACTGACAATGCCCACGTGCATGGCAGCTGGATGCTGGAATACATCGGGTAAAAGTGAAAAGAAAAGAGTTATTCCACCTTTCTGATTCCTGATCCTCCACGGACGGGTTGGTCGTTGGATCGCCAACTTGAAGAGGGAGGATTTGCCATCGAACTTCTGGCCAGAGAAAAAACCCGTAATATGTGGCCAACATTTGGAAGAAGAATGTTTTCAAGATGACTTGGATAGTAGCGCGTTGTGACAAACACCAGATACAGCACTGGGACTTGATCAACAGCTGATACCGCACAGTGACGTCACTAACCAGTAGGTGGCAGTAGTGTTCTTTGACAAACATGGATGCCTCCAGTAAAGCACATTCACATGGAAACTACTTTGAATTGAAAAGTGTGTAATAATTTCATATTTAAAGTACTTTTAGAAGCTTGTATTCCGAATATGAGCGACTTTTCCTTTAAGAAAATTTCTGGGTTCGACTGCCGAAGCCATAATAATAGACAATAAGCCCAAAGCATGGCGACCGTGAACAGCTGGAAGAGTGGGTGGGTTCTGCTCTCTGCGGTCGGTACAGGAAGACGCTTTAAATACTTTTTCTCTCTGATGGTTTCGGTACTTTTTAAAAAAAGCAGGAAACCTGACAGAAAGTTTTCCCTGCAAACGAACCCGTTCTCTCAGAGATGGGGGGGTTTTTAGCTGCTTCTCTGTAATTAGAGCGAGGACCGACTTCCCTCAAGATGTGGGAGTTTTAAAAATCCCAACGTGACGCTTCCAAACCTGGAGGTGTCTTTTCTCCCAGCAGCTTTCCTGCCCAGTTATTTCTGACCATCTGACGCTCTGACTCATTCCATAGCTGCTCCCACTTCTTCATCACTTTAGAAAGTGGCTTTATGAAGGAGGCAGGAAGCCCCCATATTTTTCTCCTAAAAAAACGCTAAATAACCATAAATATTGCTCATAATTTTTGATTGCTTCACTTTACAAACCGCGCCCCATAGTATGTATCCCATGCGCCTTTTTTCTTCCTCTGGCATTTTTCTTCTTCTTTGACTATTTAAGCCGATATTTATTTTGTAAATTTCTCCACTCAATCAATAAAGTTAATCAATCAGTCTTGATCTAAAAGGCTAGAAAAACTTTCTAAAATGCAGAAGCGAATAAACAGCAGGATCGATAAACTCTGTATTTTTTACTGACATCTATCAATGATCAGTCTGATTTAAAAAAAAAAAATAAATAATTTAAATTGAACAAGAAAAGCTGTTTACTTTATATCAGCAGGTGCAGTTTGCTCCCTTCACTCTTCTAAGCTTTAAATGTGTAAAACCTCAAACCTCAGTGTTGAAGTTGAACCATTTCAGTGGTTTTCTACTGAGCTGCATGGATCTCTAGCTTTCATGCAGCGTCTCTGATTTTCCCATCAGGCTTTATAAGATTTAACTTCACTGCAGCTGAAAGTCTGCTCAATGCTTCTGCATTTTCCTCTTCTCTCTTCCTCTCATCCATTAGATTGCCTCAAGGGCTAAATTAACATCAGCTCGTTACAGTTCCTGTCCTTCATGAAAAGACTGACATGTTGGTTGGACGGTGTGCAGCTCTAACCTGCTCCTGCTGTTTACTGATGACAACATCTGTGTCTGTTGTAGATGCAAGAGGTCCAGCAGAACAAGGAGAAGACGCTGGCCAACAACCGGACGCTTGCCGAACAGAACCTGACCCTGCAGCCCCAACTGGAGCACAAGAAGGAGCAGCTCACCAAGAGCTACAGCCGCCTGCAGGAGGGCTTCGAGTCCTATCAGCTCCGCAAGTCCAGACTGGGTAATGACTGGGAGGCATGGTTTACTGATCCGTTACGATACTCCGTTTAAAGTCATAGGGAAATCATATTTAAATGTCAAATCATTCTGACTTAAACATGTAAATAAATGTTCTCTGTATCAGATGATATTGTCCCAAAATTTAGAAAATTTCTATTTAAAAAAATTAATTCGGCCAATCATATATCAACGGTCATCTGTCAATCAAATGTTTTCAGTCATAGCATCTTGATTCATATGTCACAGCTAATATATGCAACGGTTGAAACCAGAATCCTTTCCTTTCCCATTGAGTTGCGTCCCAGTGTTCACAGGGATGGACGTCTGTGTCTTCGGTAGGCGTAGAGCTAACAGAACTGGCAGCGTTGCGAGGCAAGGGCTCAAACATGTACGGCTGGAAGCCTTCTACACCAAACCAAGCTTCTGCCGCCCTGGCGTCCTCTTCCACAACTTCTTCGTCCCCGCTTTCCTCCTCTAAATAAAACATGGATGACGGAGGAGACTCATCCACGACCTCCGAAACTAAACTCTCCTCCTCTTGCATGTTTCCGCTGTCCATAGCGTTCCTTGACAGCGTCGTTTCTAAGTCACCAATTTAGTGCTACTTGGTCCCAAAGGAATTTCCCATTGGGAACCTACTAGCATTAAGATGCTAACTGGTTAGCAAGATGCTTCCGACAAACCGGCCACAACCAAACTTGCTTGCGAACCCCTTGATAATCAACCAATCACATTCACTTTATTTACTCGTGTAAAGTCGGGCAGCAATTGGCTTTTCCAACCACTGCATTTCCAAATTCTCCCATTTCTCTACGACTTTAACTCCTCCGGGTTTAGAAACAGCAACCCTGGAGGGTTTATCTGTAGATCTATAAAGGCTTACTTTTCCTATCTGGCAGTAGAAGCTGCAAGTTTTCCATCCAACACATGAATTTCTGCACTAAACCGACGCTAAACATCGTTTATTTGAAGTAATCCAACTATAAAGCATCAGGGATTATAAAGCCTTGTATCAAATCAAAGCTTGACCACCTTTGCAGCCGTTCCAGCGTGTTCCTCCAGACGACACGTGTAGGTACCAGATTGACTCGGGCTGCCAGATTGACTCGGGGGCCTGCGCCTTTTGAGATGCGTCAGAGCGTCCGCCATCTTAAATGTGGCAAATCTGCAGTTTCTCACTCACTTAAACAGTATCAGAGGGACTTTAATCTCTGAATATACTTTGTATTCGTAGTATTTTTGGTTTTGTAATATTACAAGTTTATTTTTTGTATCCCTTTAGCTTCATTCTCCTGAATTTATTGTCGTTACAAATGCAGACCGCGGGCTCAATGTAGTTTGTTTGGGTGGCGTTGCCATAATGTGACGTCATCGGGAGGCGCAAGGCCCATGGCGAATTCGGTGACGTCATCGGAAGGCGCAGGGACCATGGAGAATTTCTTCGAAAAATTGTCCGTTTACAAACCGCAATCCCGCTTTCGAATAAAACCTACACCCCGCTATAATTACTTTAGTAAGCTGTCCAGACCAATCAAAATGTTTTGCGCAATTGTGCAAACGTTAAAACAATTATGTATTGTGACATCATCAAAAGGCGCAGGCCCCCGAGTCAATCTGGTACCTACACCGGCATTGATCCCTTGATCCAGGCGAGATGAGTAACGCATGCAGGAGTCATTTATTTGATGACCTGCAGAAGGTTTAGTCCGACCTCTGGAAGACCTCCTTTTTATTAAGAAATGAAAGTAAAGATTTCTTTTATTGGGTATTTATGTTCATAATTTTCCATTTGGAGCAACGTGATGTCTGCTTCAGACACCAAACCCTGTAAAACTAGAATTTACTAAAAGCAGAATGAAATAATCTGAATTCAGATTTTAATCCAGTTTAAGTATTGTCTCCTGGTACGTAATCGTTAGTTCAGAAAGCTCAGAACAGACCTTCTTCCCTGTGTTTCTTCTCATCGTAGAGTTTTACTTCTAGAAGTTAAATTCCCTCCAGTCCTCAGTGTTTGCTGTTCTGCTTCGGAGCGATCTCCGCCATGGATCCTCTGCAGTCAATGAGGGCATTTATTTAGCCTGTGCAGGGCGGCGCGCTCACCTGACCGCCTATATTTAACCCCATTGTTGTTTTACCACAGCTGATCTAAACAGATTAGATCTACAGCAAACAATCGCAGCATGCATCCAAATTCACCAATTATTCATTTATCCATAAAGTTCCCAGGATTATCAGCTGAAAATGACTAAAAAGTCCTCTCCAAATTCAGGCATTAATAGCTTTTGAGCCATTTGGAGTAAAAATAAAGTTCTGGGCTCTTTGTATAAAAAAAAAACACTCTGTAGTTTTCTCCTGTTCATTCTGATTTACTGTAAGTGTGCTGCTGTATATGTGGTGTGCTTCATAAAACAGCTCTGACTGTAAAAAACAATTCTCTCCTGGAGTTTCTATGTGAAAATAATTAAGAATTAATCTCCAGCAGCCAGGAAAGTATTTGACACCATAGAAATACTGTCTTATATCCTGGCAAGCAGCCTTCCAAATGTGTTTGGAATATCTGCTAAAACAGTATTTCTACGGTCATCTAGAACTACGCCAGGAGTCACCAACCAAAACTGCTCAAAGAGCCTTATTGGACCAAAAAAACAAAAATAAATCTGTCTGGAGCCGCAAAAATGTAAAAGTCTTATACATGCCTCGTGTGGCACCACGGGCTCTAAGTGTGTTATCCTGCTATAGAAAAGGAATATGTGGGCTTAAATATATAATATGCATTCTTGATTAAATGTTTATCATGGAGCAAATGTCACATCGCAGCATGAGGTGAGGGAGGAGCAGCGAACGCTCTCACCGCGCGCTGCTTTACCGCCCTTCACCGTGCGGTTTAGGTTTTTTTGCATTGATTAAATCATAGAAACATGATGAAGGAATCTTTCTATGGAGGACGTGTTTCTGTTGGGAGGGGTTGATGGAGTCATGAGGAACCGAGCAGGAACTGACGTCCATCAGAGCAGAGCTCTCTAACCCTGAAATCCCACATCCTCCGTCACCAGCGTTCCTTGTTGGGATTTATATTTTTAGGAATTGGGGAAAAAATGGAAGAAAGTTCTCATCCCTGCATCAGAGCGCTACCTGTTGGATCTATGAACGGTTTTCTATGCTTCAACCAAACTAGCAGCAGTAGTGGAGTTTGGAGATGTAATCAATTACTCAAATCTATCTTTGCTCTCCTCTAATTTATCCAGAAGTTCTGCAGATTTAGCAGCTTTCCCTGGAATTGTCTTTTAAAATTACTATTTATTTTTTGACAACCTCTCATTACAAAGCAAAGATGCAGCCAATCCTCCTGCATTGATAATGAAAGCAAATGATTCGCTCCATTCTTCTCTGAATCCTCTTTCCTCATCAGATATCTTCGTTTTTTTTCCCCCTCTGGGATCCACGGTCTGAGACGGACCCACGGCTTGATTTCTAAGTTATCACCAGTGATCTCTATGGCAATGACCCAAATTGTTTACATTTATTTATTATACAAATGTTTACAGCATTGGAAAACATCATTAATTTGTGTTTGACCTCCTGCACACCGTATTAGAAGAAACATAACAAAAAAAAAATCGATTTTCATAATTTTTTTTGAAAAAGCTCCAGGGAGCCGCGAGGGGGATGTTAAAGAGCCACATGCGGCTCCGGAGCCGCGGGTTGCCGGCTGTTATTCATTGGCTACACATTGATGTCACTCACGTGGAGCTGAGTTTTTACTGGTTAGAATAGGAGGGCAGAGAAGGAAGTCAAAAACTGTAAAAATTGACGCTGATTGGCTTTCTGCTGTTCCAGCCTGCCCCCATCGTCCTGTAACTGGTCAAACAAGCTGTCAATCAAGCCAGGACTTCCTGTTTGAACAGGTGGCAGCATCGAATGCGTTGTTTTTAGAATCTGGTAGCTGGAATTTGGAGTAAAAATGTGGTGGTGTTTTTCCCTGAAGATAAGTTATCCTGATGTACTTGTGCCTTTGTGGATTTTATACGACGATGTTTGGAGCCGTCATTTTACCGGATTATCTTTTCTCTGGCTGTTTCAAGCAGAAACAGAGCAAACTTGGAGGGAAATAGCTGAGTTTTACCCTTGGAACGAGTAAAAGGTAAAACATGAACTTTTTGAGTTTTGTCTGCTGTGTTTGTCGAGGTTCCAATGCTTGTTATTACTGGAAAGAGGAGAACGAGAGCTTTCTGTAGATATGCTATGTTGACATTGAAATACTCATATGTACATGCGCTGAAGGTTCAAAAGCCCCCCTGGGTCGCGGGCGGGTTGTTTGGAACTCAACAGGAACTTTAAGAGATTAAATTCACCAAAATAAGCAGAAGATAAAAGCTTTTCTCAAGCGTTTCTGGGAAAATATCTGGATGCCAAAGAACAAAAGTCAAAGTTTTATGGATTTAAATTAGAACTGAAGAAGAGCAGAGCGGAGACAGAAGCAGTGAATCCAGAGGTAAACTGATTGCCTAACGCTGATGGCTCCTCTCACAGTATTTCTACACCAGAATTCTGTAATCGGGCCCAACTATGGCTTTCAGTTACAGCGGATTCACCAAAGAGGAGGTTTGTTTTAATATATGAGAAAAGTGTAGCTTCATCTGATCTGTTCCTGTTTGGCTGTGACTCCAGTCTCTATAGCTTAGACTGCTGTCCTCCAGCAGTCTAAAATATAGGCTTAGACTGCTGGAGGACATAGGGACCCCTTTTTCATCATTCTGCTTCATTCTATCTCTATTCTCCCACTCTGCAGAACCTGTTAGTTCAATCTCTAACGTTCTGCTCTCTCTGCTTTTTCTCATAGTAGCTTCATCTGGTCTGTTCCTGTTTGGCTGTGACTCCATCCTGGAGAGAAATATCAGCTGTGCTGCTGCCATCAACACCTTTGTTTCTACAGGTGCTGGTCATAAAATTAGAATATCATGAAAAAGTAGATTGATTTCAGTAATTCCATTTAAAAAGTGAAACTTGTATATTATATTCATACATTACATACAAACTCATATATTTCAGATGTTTATTTTGTTTAATTTTGATGATTACAAATGACAACAAATGAAAATCTCAAATTCATCATATCAGAAAATTAGAATATTGTGAAAAGGTTGAAAATTGATGGCCCCTGGTGCCACACTCTAATCAGCTAATTAACTCAAACCACCTGCAAAAGCCTTTAAATGGTCTTTCAGTCTAGTTCTATAGGCTACACAATCATGGGGAAGACTGCTGACTTGACAGTTGTCCAAAAGACGACCATCGACACCTTGCACAAGGAGGGCAAGACACAAAAGGTCATCGCTAAAGAGGCTGGCTGTTCACAGAGCTCAGTGTCCAAGCACATTAATAGAGAGGCGAAGGGAAGGAAAAGATGTGGTCGAAAAAAGTGTACAAGCAAGAGAGATAACCGCACCCTGGAGAGGATTGTGAAACAAAACCCCTTCAAAAATGTGGGGGAGATTCACAAAGAGTGGACTGCAGCTGGAGTGAGTGCTTCAAGAACCACCACACACAGACGTATGAAAGACATGGGTTTCTGCTGTCGCATTCCTTGTGTCAAGCCACTCTTGAACCACAGACAGCGTCAGAAGCGTCTTGCCTGGGCTAAAGAGAAACAGGACTGGACTGCTGGTGAGTGGTCCAAAGTCATGTTCTCTGATGAAAGTAAATTTTGCATTTCCTTTGGAAATCAAGGTCCCAGAGTCTGGAGGAAAAGAAGAGAGGCACTTCATCCACGTTGCTTGAAGTCCAGTGTAAAGTTTCCACAGTCAGTGATGGTTTGGGGTGCCATGTCATCTGCTGGTGTTGGTCCATTGTGTTTTCTGAGGTCCAGGGTCAACGCAGCCACATACCAGGAAGTTTTAGAGCACTTCATGCTTCCTGCAGCTGACCAACTTTTTGGAGATGCAGATTTCATTTTCCAACAGGACTTGGCACCTGCACACAATGCCAAAGCTACCAGTACCTGGTTGAAGGACCATGGTATCCCTGTTCTTAATTGGCCAGCAAACTCTCCTGACCTTAACCCCATAGAAAATCTATGGGGTGTTGTGAAGAAGAAGATGCAATACACCAGACCCAACAATTCAGAAGAGCTAAAAGCCACTATTAGAGCAACCTGGGCTATCATAACACCTGAGCAGTGCCACAGACTGATCGACTCCATGCCACGCCGCATTGCTGCAGTAATACAGGCCAAAGGAGGCCCAACTAAATACTGAGTGCTGTACATGCTCATACTTTTCATGTTCATACTTTTCAGTTGGCCAACATTTCTATAAATCCTTTGTTTTTATTGGTCTTCAGTAATATTCTAATTTTCTGATATGAGGAATTTGAGATTTTCATTTGTTGTCATTTGTAATCATCAAAATTAAACAAAATAAACATCTGAAATATATGAGTTTGTATGAATATAATATACAAGTTTCACTTTTTAAATGGAATTACAGAAATCAATCTACTTTTTCATGATATTCTAATTTTATGACCAGCACCTGTAGATGTTGGAGCTTGGCCTGTTTTCCAGTGTAGTCCTGTTTCTCTGACTGTGACTAACTGGATGTGCTCTCTTCATCCTCTGACATGGGAGCTGGCTCGGAGCTCGTCTGCCTGGCTGTGTGTTTCCTGGACGGGGCCGCCTGTGGAGCTGGTTGACAGTTGCCTTTTGTATCTATGCTTCTTTTTCTATGTCTGCTTCTGTTTCCTTGAACCCCAGCGAGCCTCAGCAGATGGCCGCTCACACTGAGCCTGGTTCTGCTGGAGGTTTCTTCCTGTTAAAAGGGAGTTTTTTTTCTCTCCACTGTCGCTACAAGCATGCTTAGTGTGAGGGATTGCTGAAGAGTCAATGAGGAGATGCAATCAGCTGGTTTTCCTTAGATAGAAAACTTTGAATCAATCTGACTGGATGATCTGAACTGGAAAGAGCCTTAAGATGACATGATTTGAATTTGAGCTATAGAAATAAACTGAATAGAATGGAAACAGGCCATGAATTCAGATTAATTTTCAGATCCAAAGTTCTCTGTAGATCCAGAGCCAACAGCAGATTTTGGTGAAGGATCAGAGGCAGAATAAATCTGGAGAATAAAAATCTAAATCAAATAATTCTGTTATCATAGAATCATGTTAGTTTTATCTGTTTATGGTCAGATTGGATTAAAATAATCAGCTGATTAGAATAACTGTGTTTTAGCTGCTTTGTTCTGTATTTCCTGCTTGTTTGCTTCTCTTCCATCAAACGTTCGGTTTGACGTCTTTGAAAGGAACCGTTCTGGAACGGCGGATGAACTCGAGAGGAACTTCACTCGCCTTTGTTCTTCAGATGACATCATCGCGCTTCAAAAAGACCAGTCCGACCAGTTCCCTCTGTCCTGCTCTGGTTTCCCAGCAGCCCCGGAGTCCCGCATTGAGCTTCCTCAGAGGAGAAGCGGGGACGGTTCTGCTGACCTTGTTTCCCCGCCGGTTGCCAGGCGACTCTTTAAATAGACGCTCAGCTGTTCACTGCTCTGTCTCTCTGATAAAGCTGGTCTGGGTCTCCTTCAGGTCCGCTGAGATGGACGGATCCTACAATACGACCTTCATGTCTAAAGGTCAGAATGATTTCCAGCAGGGGGCAGCGTAGCTACGACTGAGATGGAGCCCAGGTCCATTTTAGTCGGACTACACTTTTATTCAGCAGCAATTTCATAAGACTTGGTAGTTTCCCTTGGTTTTAACCCCTCCCTCCCCTGCTGATGGAGATCTTCTGTGCGGTTTAGATTCTGCAGCTCCTGTTCAAACCGTTTATTAATGAAAACAGATCCAGTCTTTGCTCAGCATGCTTATTGTGGAGTTTGGCAAGAACCGCCAATCAGGTTTGACTGGAGGCTGCTATGTAACGACGGATTTGAAGGAATTCCTGTAAGTTTGCTGATTACTGCTGAGTCATTTGTCCCTTTGTTGTGTTTGAACGCTTCGTGCTGCAGCTGGTGTTGACTTTCAGACCTGAACGCAAACACAGCAGGAACTAAAACAGGGCTGGGCAATAGACTGCATCTGGAATAAAAACACTATTTAATCAAACTGTTTTCAGATTGCAGAGATGCTCAACTTTGGATCTGACAGGAAGAGAGACGCGGTTACAAAGTAAAATACATCCGCTTTGGGGGGAAATACAAAATAAAATCTGTTAATCTCATGGAGAGAGAGTCAGTTTGGAGTCACACATGGTGTTTATAGTAAACAGGACAGACTGGAGCAAAAACAATGAATGAAACATTAAAATAGAAAACTTTCCCCATGATAGGAGTTTAGGAGGACAGAAAACAGATAAGGTAGTGATCCTCTTTGAGCCTCACAGAAACCAGAATAAGGAGGAGCAGGTCAGCGCAGCGTATCTCTCTCACCTGTTTTTGGAAAAAAGAAAAACTTGGATAAACTTCCCAGATCTCTCTCTGAGAATCACCTCTCTGCCTCAGTCACCATAGAAAGCGTCCCATGCCGTTTATTGCTGAATTATACTCTCCTTTCCTCAGACGCTCTGCTGCATCTCTGCAAAACTGTAGGTGAGTGCAGACAGGAGGCCTCTGATTGGTCAAATCTCCATCCGCTCTACACTATGCATATTTCCTGTTTGGTTCCTTACCAGCTTGTTTTGTTTGTGGAAAACAACTGAAGATGGAGCAGCTAGCAGAGCGAGGTGCGCGAGAACGCTGGGACCCTTTTTCCCACCTGGATCCCTGCTCTTTTTGGCCCTGATGTCTAGGGCTGGGTATTCTCGCCCAAATCCTAAATCGATTCGATTCGATCGTTTTTACAATAATGAAAGCGGTTCAACCGTGTTTCAAAATACTCATGTATTTTATTTTTTCCGGTCACATTAAACACAAAGTGCAAACTTGTAAATCAGACAGTTTAAACATGAGATGTGAACAAAACTGTCTAAAAAAAAAGTGCAAACTTGTTCGTGAAAAGTGAAAAACGAGTAAGCAGACGTGACACAGCAGACGTGCATGAGCTGCATTATCTTCACTGAGTAAACCGTATTTGCAGCGTCGTTTGTAACTACCGGGTGTTTGCTGCTCAGCCCCCATTTGAATTAATCTTGAGTGCATCTTTCCTGCTCATTTGAATGTGAACGTCACGCGCGTCACTATAAAATGAATCGATCTCATTCCCTAGACATCGATTTTGCAAAAATGTAAAGGAATCGATCCAAAATCGATTTATTTATTTTTAATACCCAGCCCTAGTCATGTCCCTCTTGTCGCACAAACTTGCCCTCACTGCCTCACCGCCTCAGCCGTATCTAGACCCACAGCTAGTTCCTGATTGGTCCTCTGGCGTTGTGGCGTGGAATAACAGCGCAGACCACGCTTCAATGATGGACAGAAATCAGAAATATCTGCGGCACACTGCTGCGGGAGGATAAACAGGCCTTTATTGTTGTTTATCTTTTCTTTAGACGTAGATCTCATTATGTAATAGATGAACATTCCCTACCTGCTCTGGTTGTAGATGCTGCACAGACTCGTTAAGCAGAGTTTTGCTTTACAGCGGGCATCCTCAGTCGGTCCTGGAGGGTCGCTGTCCTACAGGTTTTAGAGCCGTGCTAAAGCAGGGAAATCTCTAAAACCTGCAGGACAGCGGCCCTCAAGGACCCACTATGGAGATGTCTGCCGTATAGAATGCACCTGCAGCTTTTTATTTGTTTTAATTTCATAATCTGTCCAAGTCAAATGTGGTGAATAGTTTTAATGTGTTTACAGCACAGAGACAGAAGTGAAAATGATCTGCACAGATCTGCTCATCCTGCCTAGTCTGAGCTACTCTATACGCAGTCAGTGTGGCATGGGAAAATATCGGATCAGAGATTAAAAACGACGCATTCAGCTCGTTGAGCAGACTGATGCAGGTCTGTGTGGGTCTGGTGACGGCACGCGATGGCGCCTCAGAATGTAGGTTACCCACTGTCGCCCCAGTTGTTGATCTGCTCAGCAGCTGTTTGGAGCTGAAGGAAAGTAGCAGTTTGACCCAGAAAGGTTGAGCATACAGTAGCCCCCCCCCTTGCTGACAGAAACCGTCTCCTTTTCTCACATTTTAAAGGCAACCAGTAAACCTGAAACCAAACCCAGCTTAGTAAAGCTCAGCTCCTCTTACTGCCGCTGTTCTCCATCGCTGTGACTAAGTGCTCAGTCACTCTAAGCCAGTTCTGCAGGCTGGTTAACTGCTGCTTCATTGTTTGCTTCTTACAGAAGAGACATGATGTTATTTCTATATTTAGCAATAAGCAGAGTTCAGCTTTGACGGATTTACAGTCGTTACGTCTCAGAAGAACAACCGGCGCACTGAAAACCTTTTAACCTCATGTTCTCTGCTTCTTATGGAACAAGTATTTAGTTATTTATGAAAATGAAATTGCTGGAAAAACCTAAAGAGAGTAAAGTCATATGAGTAAATCAAGCTTCATTAGTTTAGCCTGGAGTATTTTATTTATTTCAATCTCCTTTTATTACCTCTTTATTCTCAGTATTTGAATTTTTCCTTTTGTAGACTCTATATTATGACCTCATATTTATGCTTTAATCGTTTTTAGGTCATTTTTGTTTGACCTAATAGTCGTATGTTAGCAGTCTTTATGCTGAGAGATCATAACAAACACAATAAGTGATTTAAAACAAGTGTTTGCTTCTGTTCTTTTATAAAGATGAAATTTAAAGGCACACCGCAGACTTTGTGACATAAAGAGTTTGACGTAAACGAGTTTAACTGATTCCTCAGGCCAATAAACAACGCTTGACACTATCAGTGCTGCCAGCGGGGCTCTCCTCTTCAAATACCAATTACGTAAGTTGGAAGACGCACAGTCACTGGCCAGGTCATGTGACCTGGAAGAACGTGTCGTTTTACGGCCGCAGGTTCTTATATCGTCATGGAGATTTTGCTCTACTGGACTCCTGGTTGTGGCTGAGGCAAGGAAAAAATTTAAAGGAGAAGTCCGCTCGTATTCAGAATTCAAACTTCCTAAAGTACTTTAAATAAGAAATTATTTCCACCCTGTTCAATAAATGTTTTTAATTAAGAGTAATTTTCATTCTAATGTGCTTTACTGGAGGCATCCATGTTTGTCAAAGAACACTACTGCCACCTGCTGGTTTGTCCTGATGCAAACCCCTGCAGCAGCTTCTCATGTTGTGGACAATTAGCTAACATCAGTACCCTGCAGTACCTCCTAACACCTCTAGGGCTGGAGGCCCCCATGCTGCTGACCTCTGATCTTCTCCATCTTTTCTCCCTTTGCTTGGAGCAAAGCCGGCGTCTGCTGATGCTCCATCCTGTGGAGCCGTTCCACTGTATTCAAATAAGGGGGTGGAGCTAAACCAAACCTGTATGTCAACATAAGACTTGGTAGTTTTCCTTGGTTTTAACCCCTCCCTCCCCTGCTGATGGAGATCTTCTGTGCGGTTTAGATTCTGCAGCTCCTGTTCAAACCGTTTATTAATGAAAACAGATCCAGTCTTTGCTCAGCATGTTTATTGTGGAGTTTGGCGAGAACCGCCAATCAGGTTTGACTGGAGGCTGCTATGTAACGACAGATTTGAAGGAATTCCTGTAAGTTTGCTGATCACTGCTGAGTCATTTGTCCCTTTGCTGTGTTTCAAAGCTTCTCGCTGCAGCTGGTGTTGACTTTCAGACCTGAACAAAAACACAGCAGGAACTAAAACAGGGCTGGGCAATAGACTGCATCTGGAATAAAAACACTATTTAATAAAACAGTTTTTAAATTGCAGAGATGCTCAACTACAAGAGTAACACGCTAAATTCTCACTCCAGTCCTTTTGGTGGCGCTACAGTGGATTTGTTGCCACACAGAATAGGGATGCACGATATAATCGGCCTCCTATCGGTATCGGCCTTAAAACTGAATATCGGACATCGTCCACCCCACCGATATTTAACCCGATATTTGATCAGCTTCTGAGTTTCTAAAGTCTAAAAAATAAAATAAAAAAATACTACTTTTTCTTCTTCCTCAAAAACTTCTTTTTTACAGACTTAAGAACTTCTAAAGACGAGGGAAAAAATATTGATCCATTAAAATATCCCAATATCTTCATATGCTGATATATTGTCATTTAAAAACACCATATCAATCTCTTTTACTAATGAAATATTGCTATATGTCATCGTTATGCTACGAAATCCCCCGAAAATTCACCAAATGTTGCCATATTTTTATATGTTGATATATTGACGCGGTATCGATCTATTTTACTAACAAAATCTCACAAGACTTTGCAAAATATCACGAGAGTTTGTAACAGAACGATGAAATTTCACGAGATTTTGAAAATAAAATAGATCGATACCGCGTTTTTAAAAATCTATTTGATATCAGCGTATGAAAATATATTTGAGTATATTATTTTTCAAAGTGTCAGAAATGGATAACAAAACTGCTATTTTCAATGACTACTTATTTTTCTCCAGCTTTAACATCGGTATCGATATCGGTTATCGGCTACATGAGTTTTAAAATATCGGCATATCGGATATCGGCCAAAATCCCAATATTGTGCATCCCTAGCACAGAAGACAAAAAAAGGAGTTGAAGCTATAAAATCTGCTGATGAATTAATTAGTCATGATGCGTTTCTCTGTGCCTGTAGTTCTTTAGGTTCCTCCTTGTATTATGAAATTTAGGCAGGTAATAAAGTCGGTAATAAAGATGGCATACAGATACATACACACACACACACACACACACGGTTTCTGCTAAAGTAAAACGTGTCGTTTTATTCGGCCACAGAACACAGCAAAGCAAGCACATCAATCAAGGCACGGTGCTGAATACAATATTGTCCCCCTACCGTGACACAAGGATCGGAGAGCCAGTCGGCCCCAAACCAGCAACCCGCGCAGCTAGGCGTCTGTACGCAACCCAAGCAGACTCTGCCCGTGCCAACCGCCACCTGCCATTTATGCCAAACTTCAAAGGAAAATCTTTCACCCAATCAGGAAAAGTGATCGCTCCCTCTCACGCCTGGAGCGCATGATTACAGAAACCAAAATATCCCCCGAACCCACCCAGGGCTCGTGGACAGCCAAAACCAAAAACATTATTACATCATGGCCAGAGCATGGCACCGAGAGTTCGTTAGTACAAAAACAAATTATATCATGCTCTCAAGGAAACATAAAACCCATATACACTATATTGCCAAAAGTATTTGCTCACCCATCCAAATTATTGGAATCAGGTGTTCCAATCACTTCCATGGCCACAGGTGTATAAATTCAAGCACCTAGGCATGCAGACTGTTTTTACAAACATTTGTGAAAGAATGGGTCGCTCTCAGGAGCTCAGTGAATTCCAGCGTGGAACTGTGATAGGATGCCACCTGTGCAACAAATCCAGTCGTGAAATTTCCTCGCTCCTAAATATTCCACAGTCAACTGTCAGCTGTATTATAAGAAAATGGAAGTGTTTGGGAACGACAGCAACTCAGCCACGAAGAGGTAGGCCACGTAAACTGACGGAGCGGGGTCAGCGGATGCTGACGCGCATAGTGCGAAGAGGTCGCCAACTTTCTGCAGAGTCAATCACTACAGACCTCCAAACTTCATGTGGCCTTCAGATTAGCTGTAGAACAGTGCGCAGAGAGCTTCATGGAATGGGTTTCCATGGTCGAGCAGCTGCATCCAAGCCATACATCACCAAGTGCAATGCAAAGCGTCGGATGCGGTGGTGTAAAGCACGCCGCCACTGGACTCTAGAGCAGTGGAGACGCGTTCTCTGGAGTGACGAATCGCGCTTCTCCATCTGGCAATCTGATGGACGGGTCTGGGTTTGGCGGTTGCCAGGAGAACGGTACTTGTCTGACTGCATTGTGCCAAGTGTAAAGTTTGGTGGAGGGGGGATTATGGTGTGGGGTTGTTTTTCAGGAGCTGGGCTTGGCCCCTTAGTTCCAGTGAAAGGAACTCTGAATGCTTCAGCATACCAAGACATTTTGGACAATTCCATGCTCCCAACTTTGTGGGAACAGTTTGGAGCTGGCCCCTTCCTCTTCCAACATGACTGTGCACCAGTGCAAAAAGCAAGGTCCATAAAGACATGGATGACAGAGTCTGGTGTGGATGAACTTGACTGGCCTGCACAGAGTCCTGACCTCAACCCGATAGAACACCTTTGGGATGAATTAGAGCGGAGACTGAGAGCCAGGCCTTCTCGTCCAACATCAGTGTGCGACCTCACAAATGCGCTTCTGGAAGAATGGTCAAAAATTCCCATAAACACACTCCTAAACCTTGTGGACAGCCGTCCCAGAAGAGTTGAAGCTGTTCTAGCTGCAAAGGGTGGACCGACGTCATATTGAACCCTATGGATTAGGAACGGGATGTCACTTAAGCTCATATGTGAGTCAAGGCAGGTGAGCAAATACTTTTGGCAATATAGTGTATATCACTCCTACAGTCCAGGTGACCAGACCTCTTCAGGCGGACACGTCAAACATTTCCCATCTTTCCAAAAAAAGTAAAAAAAATCAATCCACTGGACTTTGTTTCCAATTTTGAAGACGTTTCTCTTCCATCCAGGAACCTTTTTCAATTCAAAATGTCAGAAATAGCGTTGAGTTTCAGGTTTATGCAGTAGCCCAAACAAAACATGCAAATGGAAACGGAAGAACTGGTCCACCACTTTGGAATGGGGGTCGTTTGGCTTCTTTTGTTAGCCTGCAATGCCCCTTACCTAACAACCTTCCTTTCAGAGACATAGACAGGTATGGGGCATTGCAGGCTAACAAAGAAGCCAAACGACTCCCATTCCAAAGGGGGGGACCCGTTCATCTGTTTCTATTTGCATGTTTTCTTAACTAAAACCAGGCTTTGTTGGGCTGCTGGATAAAACCTGGAACTAAACGCTATTTCTGACATTTGGAATTGAACAAGCTTCCTGGATGGAAGAGAAACGTCTTTAAACTTGGAAACAAAGTCCAGTGGATTGTTTTTTAACTTTTTTTTTTTTTTTTTTTTATTACTATGACCTGGATGACTGGGAATCTTCAGCAGCATATTTTCCGTTTTTGTCCGTTAAAGCAGAATCTTAACATTTCCTTCTTTTATTTCCCTTCTCGTTTAACAGACCATAAGTCAGGAAACTCCTCCCTGGACACGCTGCTGGCCCTGCTGCAGACAGAAGGAGCCAAAATAGAGGAAGAGACGGAGGTAAGCCTTCTGCAGCTCCCCCCATGGATGACCTCATCCACCTGCCTTCCCCTCCACTCCTTTCTGTTTCCTTCCACCTCTGGAACATCTGCAACGATCGAATCGGTTTAGAAATAGGAGTCATACTTTCTATGTAAGGCTGAATATTTTAATCATCTGCACATTTTACCTTTTTAAATCTCTCATCCAAATCGTTTGGGATGATAAGAAATTTGTTTCCTAAACGGAAGCAGGGCGCCCCCTGGTGGTAGAGGAATGTGGTTAATCCAGGATGGACGGCTGTATTTTGGATACAGACCTCTGCTATGTGTAAATTATTTTCCTATATGAGAGCTAATTCTGTTTATTTTGTATTGTTTTTTTTCTTTTTTAGATTAAAATCCTAAAGCTTTATTTATTCCCGAAACTTGTTGATGTCAAAGTTGGCAGGTTCAGTCTTTTGAAATCTCTTTAAAGAAAATGAAGTCTGTGTCGTCACTGCTGTGCCAACAAACATGGTGTGACCTTAGAGGAAGGCAGCGTTCCCTCCTATGGAGGACCAACTCGGCCATATTTAGAAATAAATACAGAAATAAATCAATATAAGCATTTGCATAATGAGGCAGAAATGCATACAGAAATGTAAAAAAAAAATATATATATATATAAAGGACAAAAAAATAATAACATAAATATTACAAAGGCAAATAAATAAAGAAGCTAATTAAAAGAGTTATATACATTTGTCTAACTGTATAATTTAATTTCTACTTACATTTATTTGTTTTTTATTTTTGTTCGCAATTAATTGTATGCTTATATATTTATTGAGCATTTATTTATTTCTGTATTTATTTTTAAATATGGCAGAGTTGGTCCTCCATACACTACAGCTCTGACGTCCCTGAATTATTTCCTGGGTTAAATGAGAGGCTGGTTTCACTCTCCGACATCTTTGTCCCATTTATATCTATTTTCCTGAGATTTTTATAAAATGTAAAGTAGTGACGGGTTGGTCATTACGGAAGCCCAGAGCGGTCGTGTCCCTCAGGTACTTTTTCGCGGTGGTTTTCTCCAGAAAACGAAATGATTTTCTCATTATCCAAAGAAAATAAATTAATAAAATAACGAAAGCCGTTTTATCGTCATAGTGAGATGATTGTGTGTTAAAACCGATTCCATCTTTCAAGCCCACAACAGCGGGAGAGGATTTATTAGTCATGGCAGCCAGTGTGTAACTCTGTAAATAATCCTGAGCTTAACCCATAGATAACGAGACGACGACGTTGGTTTGATATGATTCCACTTCTGATTCATAAGCAATTAGATCTACGCCCCTGGTGCGCTTGGCGACGGGTGTTTTCTGAACAGCCCCGGTGTTCCACCTGTAACGGGTATAAGATGCATTAACCCCCAAAATGAGTCCAGTTTAAAGATTTTCATAAAAAACATGCCGTACCGCGACCCCACAACTACGGCCCCGCAGGCGTGGATGGACTGGGAATCCAGGGCTGATGGTCAGCCTCATTTCTCTGACAGGTTAATCATCTCGTTATCTCAAGAAATCAATAACTGTTTTCTCCTGATAACGAGATAGGGCAAAGAGGAAAAACAGTCGAGTTTGACCGCCCTCAGCTTCCGTACATTATGAAGCGTTTCGTACGGTGGCCCTGAAGTGCAAACTGCAACTACAAATCTAAAAGCGCAATTACATTAAGGAAATCGCAACTACATTAAACTACCGGAAAAGGTAGGTACCAGTGGGAAACATGAGACATCGCTGATTGGACGACGGCGCCGTTTGACCCTTGAACCGGAAGTCATTCTGCTTGCTGTGGCTTTTGAAAACATGGATATTGTCGGCGCCCCAAACATAGCCGCCGTTATCCAGGAATATTTTGAATCAGGACATACGTACGAGGGGATACTGGATATGCTCAAGACTAATCACAAAATCTCAGTTAGTTTGCGTACACTGAAGACACACTTAAAAGAAGCTGGACTGTTCAGACGACGCAACTTCCGGTTCAAGGGTCAAACGGCGTCCAATCAGCGATGTGTCATGTTTCCCACTGGTACCTATCTTTTCCGGTAGGTTCATGTAGTTGTGTTTTTCTTAATGTAGTTGCGCTTTTAGATTTGTAGTTGCAGTTTGCACTTCAGGGCCACCGTAGTTTCGAGACATTTGCAAACGGTCATTGAATACTGACCCCTGCTGGAGGTTTTAAGTTACTGCAGGAGGCGAGTAAAGCATGACTGAAATCTTTAATCATCTCTGGATCAGTTCAGTGATGGTCCAGATCCCATGGGCGCCGTTTCTGAGCCGGGCCTTCTGGGTGTCTGTAGAACTGAACCCGTCTTTGCTTGTGCCCGCAGAACATGGCCGACTCCTTCCTGGATGGCGACATGACCCTGGATGCCTTCATCGATTCCTACCAGAGCAAGAGGAAGCTGGCCCACCTCAGACGGGTGAAGATCGAGAAGCTGCAGGAGATGGTGGCTAAGGGCCAGCAGCTCCCCCAGGCCGCCGCCCCCTCTTCCTCCTCCCGCCTCCAGGACGTTCCTGCGGCGGTGTCGTCCCTCCTCGCCGACGGCGGCGGTAGCAGCAGCTCCTCTCCGGCCGCTCAGGCCAGGAGGAAACCTCCCCCCCCTCCCTCTCAGCCAGCTCCGGTGTTGAACCAGGCTCCGGCGGCGGCCCCCCAGCCTCCGTTCTTCTGCCAGCCGGCGCAGTACCCGCCCATCCCTCCCAGGACAGGGCAGCCCTTCCCCAGCGTCCCCGCCGCCTACCCCAGCCACTACCTCTCTCAGTACCCCCCCGCTCTGCCTCAGAGGCCCCCGCCCCGCCTGGCCCCTCAGCCCGGCTTCATCATTCAATAAGTTCCTCCAAGTTTTTTCCTTTTCCGACGTTCTGTTTTTCAAAGACAACTGGAACTCCTCTGAGAACAATGTTTCCATGTCGTCTGCCTTCTGGGATCTTGCCCGGCAGCAGACCGTTGGTCGGTCCGACCGCCTCCATCCCAGGCAGACCTCCTCTAACCTCCCTGGATTCCCTCTCGCCCATCAGTGCCCATCCAGGTAAAAAACCATCAGAAATGTGGTGGGACTCTGTGGTTCCTCCCAGCCAGTCCCTTCAGAGAAAGGAGCTGGATCAGGGAAGCAAACGGCAGGACTTCCTGCCCACCATCTCCATCAGAGCATGCCGAGTCAGCGCCGCATGAAGCCAGGAGAGACCCCGATTACTGTGCAGTTTCCAATATTCAGCCAAAAGCTGCATCTCTGCTGGGATTTATCGTTTAACTACATTAGAAGGTACGTAGGAATGTTTAGCCAGGATTTCTGATTAACCCCTGTGAGGAGGGAGGGAGGGATGGGGTCAGGGAGCCCGGCCCCCGCCTGGACGCTGCAGGCGTGTGTTGGACCTTATGGGCTCCCGTTGTCCCGCAGCGCCCCTCCCATGATGTCTGTTCTAACGCCCTCAGTAGGAACCTTGGCTCCGCTCCGTTCCACGCCGAGCACCAAAGACTTCCTGCGTCGCTCTGGATCCGTTCCACTCGCCCCGTTATTTGGGCTGAACCAAGCATTTAGTGGAGTCCTCCGCCATGACTCCCAGCCTATCCTTTGTGATGCTTTGATTCTTTTTGGAAACATGCAAGAACCCCCCCCCCACCATCACCCCAACCTGTGCACTGTTCAAGAGCCACGAGTGCCTACGCCTCACAGTGACGCTGTGCTGATTACTTTATGTCCCCCCCCCCCTCCCGATGCGTATAGAGATGGTTCCAGATCTTTGAGGTGAGGCTTTGTTAGCGGCTCATGTCTTGGCTGCAGTAGACGCCGTCGTTTCCTGTCGGGGAGTCGATGACTGAAACAATTCCAGGTTCTCTTCTCAGTGGGCGGGGCTCCTGTAGTAAACGCCGCTGTTCTGTCAGATGAGCATACCCAGTCAGACCAGCGTACTCTTGGTCAAAACCCGTTTATCTCCTTTAGTTTATCTCTTTAGTTTTGCATGAAAAATAATCTTTACAAAAAAGAAACTAGTTACTTATTTTTGGTGTTTTTGAAGCGTATTGTTATCCGAACTTGTTTTTTCGTACAAAACTAAAGGGTTAAACGCAAATCTGACGTCTTGCGTCTTGACTATAGGTACGCTGGTCCGACGGGGGTACGCTGGTCCGACTGGGGTACGCTGGTCTGACGCTGGTCTGACTGGGGTACGCTGGTCTGACGCCGGTCTGACTGGGGTACGCTGGTCTGACGCCGGTCTGACTGGGGTACGCTGGTCTGACTGGGGTACGCTGGTCTGACTGGGGTACGCTGGTCTGACGCCGGTCTGACTGGGGTACGCTGGTCTGACGCCGGTCTGACTGGGGTACTCTGGTCTGACGCTGGTCTGACTGGGGTACGCTGGTCTGACTGGGGTACGCTGGTCTGACGCCGGTCTGACTGGGGCACGCCGGTCTGACTGGGGCACGCCGGTCTGACTGGGGTACTCTGGTCTGACTGGGGCACGCCGGTCTGACTGGGGTACTCTGGTCTGACTGGGGCACGCCGGTCTTACTGGGGTACTCTGGTCTGACTGGGGTACGCCGGTCTTACTGGGGTACTCTGGTCTGACGCCGGTCTGACTGGGGTACTCCGGTCTGACGCCGGTCTGACTGGGGCACGCCGGTCTGACGCCGGTCTGACTGGGGCACGCCGGTCTGACGCCGGTCTGACTGGGGCACGCCGGTCTGACGCCGGTCTGACTGGGGCACGCCGGTCTGACTGGGGCACGCCGGTCTGACGCCGGTCTGACTGGGGTACGCCGGTCTGACTGGGGTACGCCGGTCTGACTGGGGTACGCCGGTCTGACGCCGGTCTGACTGGGGTACGCCGGTCTGACGCCGGTCTGACTGGGGTACGCCGGTCTGACGCCGGTCTGACTGGGGTACGCCGGTCTGACGCTGGTCTGACCGGGGCACGCCGGTCTGACTGCTCGCCATCAGAACCTGGCCTCAAAGATTCTGAACTATTCCCTTCAAATGAAGCCAGAAGTGAATAACTAGCCTCTGAAGGGATTTCCCTCTTTAGATCGTTTAGTTTGCATCTAGAAGAAACGTGAGAAGCCCAGATTCTTCTGCATGGACACTTTCCTTTTTCCTCCGACTCCTTTAACTGCTGCTGTTTTACTGCGAACTGATCCTCTGCATCAGTGGGTTGTTTTTAAATGTGGTTGGTGATGATTTCAGTGTAATGTTGTAGGTATTTACTTTTAATGAATGTTCCAGTGGAATTTAATGCTATTTTCAGGTTCAATAAATCATAATTTTTTTTGTACCAGTTGTCCCGCCTCCTTCTCTTTGATGAATTCATGGTGACTGAGCTAGGCGCCATGCTGGGGGTGACGACCAGGCCGACCTCACTGCTCTACACAGCTTCTCCTTTCAAAATAAAATGAGTCTATATAAATCATTTAATTCAGGAGTCTTCAACGTTTTCCCGCCAAACTGATGGCGAGATGGAGCGTATTGTATGAAATTATATCAAACTGGTCCTATAGTCACTCTATCAGATGGAGTAATGTAACTAAAGTAATCCCTCCCTGGGATTATTAAAGTATATCTGATTCCTGGTTGATGGGACAGGTGTTGTGAATGAAACGGTGCCCAGCTTGAAAGAGCTCCTGTGTGTCGCTGAATGTGAGCATTAATGACTGAAAGACATCTTCTGCCTCCATTTATCTGTTTACTACAGTCTGTTGAATTCATGTTAATGTGGATTTAAAGACATTAAATTAGTGGAAAAAATTGCAGGGGGATACAAAAAAAAGAAAGTAATCAACTAAAACTTTGCAGTAGCATGCAGTACCTCTGTGGACCCCTAGGGGTCTCTGACCCCCTGTTGAAGACCTCATCTTATACTATATCCTTTGTTTGTTCTGTTCTTTTTACATCTCTCTGCAGGTGATGAAGCGGACTGAAAATGTTTTATCATTCTCTCCCTTTTATGTCTTTCATCTTTTCTCTTTTTCCTTTCTTGTTTTGCTAACATTTCAGTGTCCATATAATCTGTAAAACTGAATCAAATAATTAGATGATTGAGAGGACTCTGGAAGAACTGACTCTATGTTGAGGAGGAAACTCAGCCATTTGATTCAGGTGTGTTTTACCAAGGATGGGTCTAAATGTTGCAGGATACTGAACTCCAGGATCTGGAATATTCCACTGCTGCCATAGATCAAAACACTGGATCGGTGCGCGTTGATTCCAGGAAGCCATGTGACCGTTACAGGAGTTGTTTCTAACGGACTGATTCACTAAACTGTGTTTAAAAATGTATCTGTCAACATGATGCATCTGCTAATAAAATGCATCTTTTGTAGTTTATAATTAAAATGATGAAGACTTTGGAGCCTAAAAAGAATAGAAATGTTTCAGACGTTGGGTTTTTATTTTAATTTTCTGGTTGTGTCCTTTTCCTCTTAGTTATCACTCAACTTATCTGAATTAAAGTTCATTTCAAATTGACTCTTAGTTTATTTACTGTAAAAATATGATTTAAATCCTAGTCCACAAGCATCCTTATTCACAGTTTTCCCTAAATTATTACCTTATATGTTTACATTATTTATTGGCTGCATCTAAAAATAAAGATATTTAGATATCAATTTAAACATAGATATGAAGTAATACAATAAAACCTAAAATATCTTCAATCATATCATTGTACTAAGCAGGGGTGATTCTAGGATTAGAGGTTCAGTGGTGCTGCTGAGCACCCGGGCAAGATACATTTCTACATTTTCTACTTACATGTTCGATATTTTTGGAACTTGCTCAATGCTTTTTGCTAATAACTATCTTTCACAAACACATCGTATCTGAGACTTTTGTGTTTTGTCTTCCTGTGTTTTTGTCTGCTTGGACGAGCTGTACCTAAACTCACCTGCTTTTCTTCACCTTCCACTTTTCTCCTCTCCCTCTTGTAAAACTCTCTCTTTGGACTGGCAATCCTAAAATGGATTCTATTTAATAAGGTTTTATTTATATATATATATATATATATATATATATATTAGTTTAGACACTCCTGATACAGAAAATTAAAATTCATACTTATATAATTTTTTTTGTTAAAAGGTGCATAGAATAATAAAAAAAGACAACCCATACTTTAGGAGTGCTAAGATTAAATTTAAGGAGCTTCAGCACCCCCCGCCCCCCCCAAAATGGTCTAAAAACGCCTTTTGTACTAGGTCATCAAATCAATTCAGTTTATTCTGTCAGATAAACTGCCTGTAGTGTATTTAAATGTCCAGCAGGTGTCAGTGTTCTATGAGGCAGTATCAATACAGTTTGGCTTCTAGTTGCCTCATTAATCATCACTGAAGTCCTCATTAGGTCCTGATTACTTCTCTAACTTATGGACAAGTGTTGCCATTTTTTTTTTCTGAAGTTGCAACTTTAAGGAAAACCTTTCTATTAGTATATTTCTATTCTATTAAAGTGTGAAAAATAAAAATTAAACTCTGATTAGTCTTCTACTGTCTCAGAGTTAACGCTCCCTTCCCATCATAGTCCTGTCACATCGGCCGCCGCCATGTTGGAGGAGGAAACCCGCCCCTTGTTGCTCCTCACTCCCTGTCAGATTAGAGTTTAATCCAAGGAGGAGGAGGAGGTGCGGTGAAGTGACAGCCTACATGCACTCTCTCTCTCTCTCTGAAGGAGTCGTGTCTCTCCGGGTTTTTCTGCATTTCCAGCTCCTGCTGTTGTTTTTCCGCGCCGGGCGGCGGGCGGGCAGAGAGAATGAGGCTGACCGCTGCCTCCCACCGCCTGCAGGATGTTAGCGGCTAACTAGCTGGGATAAATCGGATTACCTGCTAACGGCAGCTTCCTCCAGGTATCCCAGCTGCCGCTGACAGCAGCCTGAATGGACCGTGACTGTTTTCGCTGCCGCTTTTAGCTAATTTCCTCCCAGAACCGCTACTTTGGTTTATTTAGGTCTGTTTATTAATTTTTAACCGGGCTGGCAGGAACCCAGCCGGAGCTGAGACCGATGCGCTAACTCCACCCCGGCCAGCCGGAGCCACAAACCCTGATCTCCCCCCTGAAGGCAGGAGCAGCCGGAGCAGAGATGTCCGGGAAGGAGAAGCAGTCCACCACTGAGCGGCTGGTTAAAGGTCAGAAACACCTGGAGCTCCGCTGGGCCACACTTTATGATGATGATGATGGGGATTATTGATCATCAGATTAACAAACATAAAGTCTGTTTATTCCTGGAAAGTTTTTAAAGATGAGAATAAATCCAGCTGTCAGAGATCAAAGGTATTCCTTCCATCAGTTTCCATAAAAAAAAAGCTAAATGTTTTCAGCTTAAATGTTTTCATTCTTTGATTAGAAATAAACCTGCTTAACTAGTTTAATTAACTGGTAATAATCTGGTGTTTATGTTAGAACAGAGACTTTCTACCATGATGCAAAAAAATATACAACATCTTAAATTTAGACCTGAATTACCTTCAAGTTTTGAGGGAATCTAGAGTTTAATAAAACTTCAGAAGACTTTCCATCATTTTCATCAGAAATCCTTCAGGTGTTTGTAACGTATATTGATTTTCTATTCAGTTTATTTCTATAGCTTCAATTCACATCATGTCATCTCAGGTCACTTTCCAGTTCAACCAGATCATCCAGTCAGATTGATTCAAAGTTTTCTATCTAAGGAAAACCAGTTGATTGCATCGACTCATTGACTCTTCAGCAATCCCTCACACTAAGCATGCTTGTAGCGACAGTGGAGAGGAAAAACTCCCTTTGAACAGGAAGAAACCTCCAGCAGAACCAGGCTCAGTGTGAGCGGCCATCTGCTGAGGCCCACTGGGGTTCAAGGAGACAGAAGCAGACATAGAAAAAGAAGCATAGATACAAAAGGCAACTGTCAACCAGCTCCACAGGCGGCCCCGTCCAGGAAACACACAGCCAGGCAGACGAGCTCCGAGCCAGCTCCCATGTCAGAGGATGAAGAGAGCACATCCAGTTAGTCACAGTCAGAGAAACAGGACTACACTGGAAAACAGGCCAAGCTCCAACATCTAGAAACAAAGGTGTTGATGGCAGCAGCACAGCTGATATTTCTCTCCAGGATGGAGTCACAGCCAAACAGGAACAGACCAGATGAAGCTACTATGAGAAAAAGCAGAGAGAGCAGAACGTTAGAGATTGAACTAACAGATTCTGCAGAGTGGGAGAATAGAGATAGAATGAAGCAGAATGATGAAAAAGGGGTCCCTATGTCCTCCAGCAGTCTAAGCCTATAGCAGCAGAACTATAGAGATAGCTCAGGATAACCTGAGCCACTCTAATAAAAAAAAAATATATATTTTTTTTATAATATTTATCTAAATTTTATATTTAATATAAATAAAATGTAGATAACTTGTGTCGCTGCAGGGTGTTTATCCAAATTAAGCAGATAAATGACGCACAGAAAGCAGCTGCGGAGTCTCTGCTTCCTATTTCAGGGGTGGTGAAAAACATCCAGCAGGCCGGCCGAATGAGGGGGGGGGGGGGACGCTAATCCCAGGAGTTTTCTTAGATTACTTTACTGATGATACTCAGTGGAGTCGGAAGTGAGTCGTTAACAAATGTGGCCACCTTTCCTCCTTAGATTCAGCCCATCATGAAGATCTGCCAGCCGCCATTGAATGGAGGGTTTGAATCTAAAGTTTCTGATTAGTTTTATTTGTTATCAACGGTTGTCAGAAGTTAATGATCCCCCAGCATGACTCCACCCCTACCCTGGTAAACTTTGTTCCGCTCTTTCTTCTTCCCTCTGAGTCTGCCTCGTCCCGCAGCACCACTACTTGATACACATCCCAGTCTGTCTGAAGGGCACTGGGAGAATGTCCTGCCAGGGGACTGGAACATGCAGGGAGAGAGGGAGTTAATTGTGGAAAGAATCTGCCTAGCGATGTTCCCACCGTGCAACAGCCGCAGCGTGAGAGGAGGAGAAGATAGCAGCGTTGCAGGGCAAAAGACGGAACCATAAACCACTGCAGGGAAACCCACTCTGCCCTGTTTCTGTGAATTTAAACTGTTTATTTCCATCCAAAATGAAATCTATAGGTGAAGGTCTGCAGCCCTCAGAGCGGGAAACAAACCCAGGGTGGTTTAGCTTTCAAGGCTAATAGATTCAGGGATAATTTGAGCAATCTGAAGTGGACTTCATGATTCATGCGCCGGCTCTGCTCCATTCATCTCTGCCCAGCCGCGTCTTTGTCATCCAGCCTCAGCCTATTGTGTTGGTTCACTGAAACAATAGTGAGCAGATTCTAGAGGCCGGCTCATATCTGTTGTCAAAAACATTATCCGGACTCGGCTTTGTGTCTCCTGTCGTTTGTTGTCATGCCAGAGCGGGGGTGTTGATGCGGCGCAGCGCCCAGCGTCTGCACTTTTAAAGACTTCATTAAACATTCATGCTAATTAGGCCAGGCAGGCTTTAATAGGAAGCCATTGCCACGGCCATAGATGATTATTATATTGTTAGCCCATTAATTCCTCCCAACTGCTGAGTTCGTCTTGCTTGCTGCACTTCTGGCTTATTTCAAACAAAAACTCTTTTAATCCACCGTGAACTTTATGTTGCTTCAAACAAATAATCAGATTAATTGATTATTAATATAGTTGTCAACTACTTTATTAAGTATAGAGACTCTAAAACATGCCTTCAGCTGAAAGAGCGACCCACTTAGAGCAGGAATTAGACCAAGATTGAAAAAAATCTCTAAACATTTTTAATTCTATTCAGTTTATTTCTATAGTGCCAATTCACAACACATATTAAGGCACTTTCCAGTTCAACCAGATCATCCAGTCAGATTGATTCAAAGTTTTCTATCTAAGGAAAACCAGCTGATTGCATCGACTCATTGACTCTTCAGCAATCCCTCACACTAAGCATGCGTGTAGAGACAGTGGAGAGGAAAAACTCCCTTTGAACAGGAAGAAACCTCCAGCAGAACCAGGCTCAGTGTGAGCGGCCATCTGCTGAGGCCCACTGGGGTTCAAGGAGACAGAAGCAGACATAGAAAAAGAAGCATAGATACAAAAGGCAACTGTCAACCAGCTCCACAGGCGGCCCCGTCCAGGAAACACACAGCCAGGCAGACGAGCTCCGAGCCAGCTCCCATGTCAGAGGATGAAGAGAGCACATCCAGTTAGTCACAGTCAGAGAAACAGGACTACACTGGAAAACAGGCCAAGCTCCAACATCTAGAAACAAAGGTGTTGATGGCAGCAGCACAGCTGATATTTCTCTCCAGGATGGAGTCACAGCCAAAAGGAACAGACCAGATGAAGCTACTATGAGAAAAAGCAGAGAGAGCAGAAGGTTAGTGATTGGACTAACAGATTCTGCAGAGTGGGAGAATAGAGATAGAATGAAGCAGAATGATGAAAAAGGGGTCCCTATGTCCTCCAGCAGTCTAAGCCTATAGCAGCAGAACTATAGAGATAGCTCAAGCTGGATAAAATAAATAAATAATCGACAGATGAATGGATTTGCTAAACAATCATAAGTTGCAGCCCTACTTCAAATAACAGGTCAGTTTTGATGTTTTATGTTCTTAAAAGTAGAAAACAGATTTATAGTAGAAAAGAAATGATTCAGTTCCCACAAAGTTCATTGGTTCCCTCAGAGCAGATCACCTTCCTCCTCGTCTCCCTTGCTAACTTTATTCGTTAAATGGGAAGTATGGCTTCAGATTCGTCACTCTTCCTTGAAGGTCCGGCCTGCGGGGAGCGTGAACATTAATTCATCCAGTCAGCAGGTTGTTACACCTGAGCTGTGGGTCTCTGCAGCTCCTCCAGCTCCAGCTGGGTTTGAAAAGCACACAGATGGACAGTTTCCATTCATCCAGGGACTGAAGGGTTGCTGGTTTCACTGGATGTTTAGTTTTAGGGGCGTTGGAGTAAACGGGGAGTACATGCATGCCACACTTTTCAGATTCTCCTTTCAGCCCTACATTCTGTTCCGTTATAAAACGTATGTAAAGCTTCATTTGAACCATTGGGCAGCAGGGCGCGTTTCCAGAGGAGTTGCTCTGCATTGAGGCGGATCTTTCAGTCCTCTGAGCCTGATCACGGCCCGCCTGTACAGCCGGCGCTCCGGTCTGTAAAACGTCTGCAGCCAGAGTGTTTTTTTCTCTGCCTTCGCGTTCTTCCAGTTCCTGCTTTGTTCGCTCAGATCCAGCCAGACTTTTGAGTAAACAGCCCCTGGGTCTGGAAGCCCTGGCTAATAGAGGCTTTAGCTAATCTCTTCTTAAGGCTGGTACCTCAGCTTACAGCTCTCTTCGGGGCCGTGCCTTGTAGGTCTGGGAGCATTTACTGTTTATTTATACCTCAGCGGTCGACACATGACAGCTTCTCCTCAGCCTGGGCGAGTCAAGCCAGGTCTGTGCTGCTGCTGCTGTCTGCGGCCGAGCTAATAGCAGTTATCAGTAATCCTTCCTCTCAGTCACACGCCGCCTCCACGCCTGCGTTCACTTAGATCACTTTCTTTACTACCAGATCAGTAGAGGCCTTTTTTTTTCTGTGTTTGTTTTGTTTTAAACTCCAACACAGTACTTCACCTCCACCTCTGTGTTTATTGGCTCCACCCACTCTGATAATCATTAGTGCCACTTCCAGGTGTCTGTGTGGGTGTGATAACATTCATGTATGTCTGGATCAGCGTTATCAGAGGAGCAGCCCTGATCTCCAGCAGCTGATATCGGTATTTGTGTCACATTTGACTCTGACCTGGACATTGAACTGGTGTTCTGTCAGCTCAGCATACACCATCAGGCCAGCATACCCATAGTACTACGCATTACATAGTGTCCTCTGTCTCTGCTCTCCTTACAGCCAATCACGCTGTTTTATTTCCTGATTCAGTCTGGTTTTTGTTGTAGTTTTGTGCATAAAACATAAAACACACATTAGCTTTTAAAGAAAAACGCTGCAAGTCTGTTTGAAGAGGAACTTATTAAAGAATGATCAGCATTTTAACGTCTTGAGGATTTTATTCAATTAATCTTCCTTCTACTCCGACAAGCCGCTGTATCCAAGATGGCGTAACATCTGAATCAATATCATCAGTGATTGGCTGGGTGGGAGGGGTGTTTTGAATGAGACACGTTTTGCAGATGGCTGCAGGTGCAGCTAGACAGCAGTAATACGCATAGCAACACGCATAGCAACAGGCATAGTAATACGCATAGTAACAGGCATAGTAATACACATCCTAACACGCATAGTAATACGCATAGTAATACACAGTAACAGGCATAGTAATACGCATAGTAACAGGCATAGTAATACGCATAGCAACAGGCATAGTAATACGCATAGTAACAGGCATAGTAATACGCATAGTAACAGGCATAGTAATACGCATAGTAACAGGCATAGTAATACGCTTAGTAACAGGCATAGTAATACATATCCTAACACGCATAGTAATACGCATAGTAATACACAGTAACAGGCATAGTAATACGCATAGTAACAGGCATAGTAATACGCATAGTAACAGGCATAGTAATACACAGTAACAGGCATAGTAATACGCATAGTAACAGGCATAGTAATACGCTTAGTAACAGGCATAGTAATACACATCCTAACACGCATAGTAATACGCATAGTAATACACAGTAACAGGCATAGTAATACGCATAGTAACAGGCATAGTAATACGCATAGTAATACGCATAGTAATACGCATTGTAACACGCATAGTAACACACATAGTAATACGCATAGTAATATGCATAGTAATACACATAGTAACACGCATAGTAATACGCTTAGTAACAGGCAAAGTAATCTGCATAATAATACGCATAGTAATACGCATAGTAATACGCATTGTAACACGCATAGTAACAGGCATAGTAATAGGCATAGTAATACGCATAGCAACACGCATAGTAATACGCATAGAAACACGCATAGTAATACGCATAGTAATACGCATTGTAACACGCATAGTAATATGCTTAGTAACAGGCATAGTAATACGCATAGTAATATGCATAGTAATACGCATAGTAATACGCATTGTAACACGCATAGTAACAGGCATAGTAATAGGCATAGTAATACACATAGTAACAGGCATAGTAATACGCATAGTAATACGCATTGTAACACGCATAGTAACAGGCATAGTAATAGGCATAGTAATACACATAGTAACAGGCATAGTAATACGCATAGCAACACGCATAGTAACAGGCATAGTAATATGCATAGCAACACGCATAGTAATACGCATAGAAACACGCATAGTAATACGCATAGTAATACGCATTGTAACACGCATAGTAATATGCTTAGTAACAGGCATAGTAATACGCATAGTAATACGCATAGTAATACGCATTGTAACACGCATTGTAACACGCATAGTAATACGCATAGTAATACGCATTGTAACACGCATAGTAACAGGCATAGTAATACACAGTAACAGGCATAGTAATACACATAGTAACAGGCATAGTAATACGCATAGTAACAGGCATAGTAATACGCATAGTAATACACAGTAACAGGCATAGTAATACGCATAGTAAAAGGCATAGTAATACGCATAGTAACAGGCATAGTAATACACAGTAACAGGCATAGTAATACGCATAGTAACATGCATAGTAATACGCATAGTAACAGGCATAGTAATACGCTTAGTAACAGGCATAGTAATACACATCCTAACACGCATAGTAATACGCATAGTAATACACAGTAACAGGCATAGTAATACGCATAGTAACAGGCATAGTAATACGCATAGTAATACGCATAGTAATACGCATTGTAACACGCATTGTAACACGCATAGTAATACGCATTGTAACACGCATTGTAACAGGCATAGTAATACACATAGTAACACGCATAGTAATACGCTTAGTAACAGGCAAAGTAATACGCATAATAATACGCATAGTAATACGCATAGTAATACGCATTGTAACACGCATAGTAACAGGCATAGTAATAGGCATAGTAATACGCATAGTAACAGGCATAGTAATATGCATAGCAACACGCATAGTAATACGCATAGTAATACGCATTGTAACACGCATAGTAACAGGCATAGTAATAGGCATAGTAATACACATAGTAACAGGCATAGTAATACGCATAGCAACACGCATAGTAACAGGCATAGTAATATGCATAGCAACACGCATAGTAATACGCATAGAAACACGCATAGTAATACGCATAGTAATACGCATTGTAACACGCATAGTAATATGCTTAGTAACAGGCATAGTAATACGCATAGTAATACGCATAGTAATACGCATTGTAACACGCATTGTAACACGCATAGTAATACGCATAGTAATACGCATTGTAACACGCATAGTAACAGGCATAGTAATACACAGTAACAGGCATAGTAATACACATAGTAACAGGCATAGTAATACGCATAGTAACAGGCATAGTAATACGCATAGTAATACACAGTAACAGGCATAGTAATACGCATAGTAAAAGGCATAGTAATACGCATAGTAACAGGCATAGTAATACACAGTAACAGGCATAGTAATACGCATAGTAACATGCATAGTAATACGCATAGTAACAGACATAGTAATACGCTTAGTAACAGGCATAGTAATACACATCCTAACACGCATAGTAATACGCATAGTAATACACAGTAACAGGCATAGTAATACGCATAGTAACAGGCATAGTAATACGCATAGTAATACGCATAGTAATACGCATTGTAACACGCATTGTAACACGCATAGTAATACGCATTGTAACACGCATTGTAACACGCATAGTAATACGCATAGTAATACACATAGTAACACGCATAGTAATACGCTTAGTAACAGGCAAAGTAATACGCATAATAATACGCATAGTAATACGCATAGTAATACGCATTGTAACACGCATAGTAACAGGCATAGTAATAGGCATAGTAATACGCATAGTAACAGGCATAGTAATATGCATAGCAACACGCATAGTAATACGCATAGTAATACGCATTGTAACACGCATAGTAACAGGCATAGTAATAGGCATAGTAATACACATAGTAACAGGCATAGTAATACGCATAGTAATACGCATTGTAACACGCATAGTAACAGGCATAGTAATAGGCATAGTAATACACATAGTAACAGGCATAGTAATACGCATAGCAACACGCATAGTAACAGGCATAGTAATATGCATAGCAACACGCATAGTAATACGCATAGAAACACGCATAGTAATACGCATAGTAATACGCATTGTAACACGCATAGTAATATGCTTAGTAACAGGCATAGTAATACGCATAGTAATACGCATAGTAATACGCATTGTAACACGCATTGTAACACGCATAGTAATACGCATAGTAATACGCATTGTAACACGCATAGTAACAGGCATAGTAATACACAGTAACAGGCATAGTAATACACATAGTAACAGGCATAGTAATACGCATAGTAACAGGCATAGTAATACGCATAGTAATACACAGTAACAGGCATAGTAATACGCATAGTAAAAGGCATAGTAATACGCATAGTAACAGGCATAGTAATACACAGTAACAGGCATAGTAATACGCATAGTAACATGCATAGTAATACGCATAGTAACAGGCATAGTAATACGCTTAGTAACAGGCATAGTAATACACATCCTAACACGCATAGTAATACGCATAGTAATACACAGTAACAGGCATAGTAATACGCATAGTAACAGGCATAGTAATACGCATAGTAATACGCATAGTAATACGCATTGTAACACGCATTGTAACACGCATAGTAATACGCATTGTAACACGCATTGTAACACGCATAGTAATACGCATAGTAATACACATAGTAACACGCATAGTAATACGCTTAGTAACAGGCAAAGTAATACGCATAATAATACGCATAGTAATACGCATAGTAATACGCATTGTAACACGCATAGTAACAGGCATAGTAATAGGCATAGTAATACGCATAGTAACAGGCATAGTAATATGCATAGCAACACGCATAGTAATACGCATAGTAATACGCATTGTAACACGCATAGTAACAGGCATAGTAATAGGCATAGTAATACACATAGTAACAGGCATAGTAATACGCATACCAACACGCATAGTAACAGGCATAGTAATATGCATAGCAACACGCATAGTAATACGCATAGAAACACGCATAGTAATACCCATAGTAATACGCATTGTAACACGCATAGTAATATGCTTAGTAACAGGCATAGTAATACGCATAGTAATACGCATTGTAACACGCATTGTAACACGCATTGTAACACGCATAGTAATACGCATAGTAATACGCATAGTAATACGCATAGTAATACGCATTGTAACACGCATAGTAACAGGCATAGTAATAGGCATAGTAATACACATAGTAACAGGCATAGTAATACGCATAGTAATACGCATAGTAATACGCATTGTAACACGCATAGTAACAGGCATAGTAATAGGCATAGTAATACACATAGTAACAGGCATAGTAATACGCATAGCAACACGCATAGTAACAGGCATAGTAATATGCATAGCAACACGCATAGTAATACGCATAGAAACACGCATAGTAATACGCATAGTAATACGCATTGTAACACGCATAGTAATATGCTTAGTAACAGGCATAGTAATACGCATAGTAATACGCATATTAACACGCATTGTAACACGCATAGTAATATGCATAGTAATACGCATAGTAACAGGCATAGTAATACGCATAGTAATACACATAGTAACAGGCATAGTAATACGCATAGCAACACGCATAGTAATACGCATAGTAACAGGCATAGTAATACGCATGGTAACACGCATAGTAATACGCATAGTAACAGGCATAGTAATACGCATAGCAACAGGCATAGTAATACGCATAGCAACAGGCATAGTAATACGCATAGCTACACGCATAGCAACACGCATAGCGACACGCATAGCAACACGCATAGGGACACGCATAGTAATACGCATTGTAACACGCATAGTAATACGCATTGTAACACGCATAGTAATACGCATTGTAACACTCATAGTAACACTCATAGTAATACGCATAGCAACACTTATTGTAATACGCATAGTAACAGGCATAGTAATATGCATAGCAACACGCATAGTAATATGCATAGTAACAGGCATAGTAATACGCATTAGAGCTGGGCGATATGGCGATATATATCGTGAGGACGAGAGAAACATGTCTATCGTGACCTTTCTCCTCTATTTTTTCTATCGTGATAAACTTTTTTATTATAATTATTACTGCTAATATACATTTTAATATAATTTGTTAATATAACATTTTGCGTTTTTGCTATGCAAACTCTAAGTGTATATAACGAAAAAAAAGAGAATAAAAAGATAATGTGTAGAGAACGTGGTTTTGCGACACTACACCGCTTTACATCACGCGGCTTTGCACCATACGTTTGCAACATTACTAACGGAGAGAGCCCGCGAAATTTCTTTCTGGTTTGAAAAAAAATGAATGATGGACACCCAAGAAGATGTTACCACAGCAGCGGTTACAGAGTCCGAAACGGTTGCCAGGTCACAGACACAACAAACACCACTTTTGCCCAAAAGGGGAGGCAGCTCGGTTGTTTGGTTATATTTCGGATTTCAGCCATCTGATAAAGAACAAACGCAGCCGATATGTAAACTGTGCAGCAAAGCCGTTCCAGCGGCTGATGCAAATACTTCCGGCCTCTTTTACCACCTGAAGAAAAATCATGAACAAGAACACGGGAAACTACAACCACTCCGATCAAACCAAACAAGGGATGAAAATACAGGAAGCACTGGAAAGAAATTCTCACAGCCGAAGCTTAAGGAAGCATTCGCCCAAGGATCACAATATGAGAAGACGTCTCAGCGACTCAAGCAGATCACAGGTGCTATTTCACGCTATATCTGTAAAGGCATGGCCCCCGTTTACATAGTCGAGAAAGACAGCTTTCGGGACCATATAATTACCAGTGCAGACACATTTCTTCTTAAATAGGCGAGGCGCCTCCTAGTGGAAAACAAGGTAAATGAAAGACAAGAGAAAAACCTTGCCTTGGAATTTTATAAAATGTCAATAACAAACGAATATTAAATGATTAATTACTGCAGCGCAATAGCCAAGATTCTATACTGTTCACTGTCATGGCCGCAAATTGCATAACTGGTGTTCTTGGTTTGGGGTTGGGATTCTCATATTAGGAAACAAGATGATGGGTAAAAAATAGGCGATGAAAGATTTTTTTCAACCCTGTCCATCTGACGGACTATGAAAAAATAAAATGCAACATCAGTTGTGGTATATCGTGATATATATCGTTATCGTGATATAAAATAATCCATATCGTGATATAGTTTTTTTTCCATATCGCCCAGCCCTAATACGCATGGTAACACGCATAGTAACAGGCATAGTAATACGCATGGCAACACGCATAGTAATATGCACAGTAACAGGCATAGTAATACGCATAGTAATACGCATAGCAACACGCATAGTAATACGCATAGCTATACGCATTGTAATACGCATAGCAACACGCATAGCGACACGCATAGGAACACGCATAGGGACACGCATAGCGACACGCATAGTAATACGCATTGTAACACGCATAGTAATACGCATTGTAACACGCATAGTAATACGCATTGTAACCCTCATAGTAATACGCATAGTAACAGGCATAGTAATACGCATTGTAACACGCATAGTAATACGCATTGTAACACTCATAGTAATACGCATAGTAACAGGCATAGTAATACGCATCGCAACACGCATAGTAATACGCATAGAAACACGCATAGTAATACGCATAGTAATACACATAGTAACAGGCATAGTAATACGCATAGCAACACGCATAGTAACAGGCATAGTAATACGCATGGTAACACGCATAGTAATACGCATAGTAACAGGCATAGTAATACGCATAGCAACGGATAGTAATACGCATAGAACAGATATAATACGCATGCACAGGCATAGTAATACGCATAGAAACGCATAGCTAACATAGCAACGCTAGCAACAGCATAAACAGCATAGGGACAGCATAGTAACAGCATAGCAACAGATAGCGACACCATGTATACGCATTGTAACACATAGTATACGCATTGTAACACGTATAATAGCATTGTAACGCATAGTAATACATTTAATCTAGTAATACGCATAGCAACACGATAGTAATGCATTAACAGCATAGTATATGCAGCAACACGATAGTAATATGCAGGTAAGGATAGTATCGCATGGTAACACGCTATAACAGCTAGTAAACGTAGCACACGCTAGTAATATGCAAATAATAGATTATAGCATAGTATACGCATTTAACACATAGTACAGGCTAGTAATAGCATAGTATACGCTAGCAACACGCATAGTAATACGCTAGAAACCGCATAGTAATACGATAGTAAACGCTGTAACACGTAGTACAGGCATAGTAAAGGCAGTAATACAATAGTAACAGCATAGTAATACGCATATAATACGCATTGACACGCATAGTAACAGGCATAGTATATTCATAGTAATACACATATAACAGCATAGTAATACGATAGCAACACCTTAACAGCATAGTTATATGCATAGAACAGCTAGTAATACGCATAGAAACCGCTAGTAATACGCATAGTAATACCATGTAACACGCATAGTAATTGCTTAGTAACAGAAGTAATCATAGTAATACGCTAGTTCATGTAACCGATGTAACAGATAAATACGCATGTAATAATAGTAATACGCATTGTAACAGCATAGTAACAGGCTGTAATACACAGTAACACATCGTAATCAACATAAAAGGGATAGTAAACGCATCAGTAACATGGACATAGTAATTACACTTAGCACATGCATTAGTAGAACATTCTAACCAAGCATATAATGATAGTAATACACAGTAACAGGCGATCGTAAAGCATAGTACAGGGCTATTAATCACGCTATTTGTAAAGGCATGTATACCGCATCAGTTACATAGTCAGGATAGTAATACGCTTAGTAACAGGGCCATATAATTACCATCCTAACACATCTCATATAATACGCATAGTATCCACTAGTAAAAGCATAGTAATACGCAAGAAACAGGCATAGTAATACGCATAGTATACGCATAGGAATACGCATTGTAACACGCATGTAACACGCATTGTAACAACCATGTAATAGCATGTAAACGATAGTATTACCATTGTAACACGCATTGTAACACGCCATAGTAATCGCATAGTAATAACACTGTACACGCATAGTAATAGCTAGTAACAGGCTAGTAATCGCTATAATGCTGTAATTGGATGTAATACGATTGTAACACTCATTAGGAACAGCATAGATAGGCATGTATGGCTAAATAAAAGGCATGTAATACGATGAAAAGCATTGTAATACATGTATACCTTGTAACATGCTAGTATACGCTTGTAACAGCATAGTTACGCATAGTAACAATAGTAATACCATAGCAATACATTTAACACGTTGTAACAGGCATATAATAGGCATAGTAATACTCATGTATCAGGCATATAATAATCCATATGTAATACGCTTTTGTAAAGCATGTAATATGCCATAGCCAATAACGCATAGTAATACGCATAGAAACACGCATAGTAATACCAATAATACGCATTGTAACACATAGTAATATGCCTAGTAACAGGCATAGTAATATGCTTAGTAATACGCATAGTAATACGCATTGTAACACGCATTGTAACACGCATTGTAACACGCATTGTAACACGCATAGACTACGCATAGTAATACGCATTGTAGACACGCATAGTAACAGGCATAGTAATACGCATTGAACACGCATAGTAACAGGCATAGTATTGCATAGCAACACGCATAGTAATACGCATAGAAACACGCATAGTAATACGCATAGTATAGCTAGTAATACATGTATATGCTTAGTAACATGGCATAGTAATACGCATATGTAATACGCATAGTAATACGCTGAAGCATTGTAACACCATTGTAATACGCATAGTAATACGCATAGTAATACGCATGTACGCAAGTAATACGCATAGTAATACGCATAGAAACAGGCATAGTAATACGCATAGTAATACACATAGTAACAGGCATAGTAATACGCATAGAACATGTAAACGCATAGTAACAGGCATAGTAATACGCATGGTAACACGCATAGTAATACGCATAGTAACAGCATAGTATAGCTGCAACAGATAGTAATACGCATAGCAACAGGCATAGTAATACGCATAGCAACAGGCATAGTATACGATACAACAGCATAGTAACGCATAGCACGGCATAGTAATACGCATAGCAACAGGCAATAGTATACGCATAGCTACACGCATAGCAACACGCATAGCGAACACGCATAGCAACACGCATAGGGACACGCATAGTAAACGCATTGAACACGCATAGCGACACGCATAGTAATACGCATTGTAACACGCATAGTAATACGCATTGTAACACGCATAGTAATACGCATTGTAACACGCATAGTAATACGCATTGTAACACTCATAGTAATACGCATAGCAACACGCATAGTAATACGCATAGTAACAGGCATAGTAATATGCATAGCAACACGCATAGTAATATGCATGGTAACAGGCATAGTAATACGCATGGTAACACGCATAGTAACAGGCATAGTAATACGCATAGCAACACGCATAGTAATATGCATAATAATACGCATAGTAATACGCATAGTAATACGCATTGTAACACGCATAGTAACAGGCATAGTAATAGGCATAGTAATACGCATAGCAACACGCATAGTAATACGCATAGAAACACGCATAGTAATACGCATAGTAATACGCATTGTAACACGCATAGTAACAGGCATAGTAATAGGCATAGTAATACACATAGTAACAGGCATAGTAATACGCATAGTAATACGCATTGTAACACGCATAGTAACAGGCATAGTAATATTCATAGTAATACACATAGTAACAGGCATAGTAATACGCATAGCAACACGCATAGTAACAGGCATAGTTATATGCATAGCAACACGCATAGTAATACGCATAGAAACACGCATAGTAATACGCATAGTAATACGCATTGTAACACGCATAGTAATATGCTTAGTAACAGGCATAGTAATACGCATAGTAATACGCATAGTAATACGCATTGTAACACGCATTGTAACACGCATAGTAATACGCATAGTAATACGCATAGTAATACGCATTGTAACACGCATAGTAACAGGCATAGTAATACACAGTAACAGGCATAGTAATACACATAGTAACAGGCATAGTAATACGCATAGTAACAGACATAGTAATACACTTAGTAACATGCATAGTAATACACATCCTAACACGCATAGTAATACGCATAGTAATACACAGTAACAGGCATAGTAATACGCATAGTAAAAGGCATAGTAATACGCATAGTAACAGGCATAGTAATACGCATAGTAACAGGCATAGTAATACGCTTAGTAACAGGCATAGTAATACACATCCTAACACGCATAGTAATACGCATAGTAATACACAGTAACAGGCATAGTAATACGCATAGTAACAGGCATAGTAATACGCATAGTAATACGCATAGTAATACGCATTGTAACACGCATTGTAACACGCATTGTAACACGCATAGTAATACGCATAGTAATACGCATAGTAATACGCATTGTAACACGCATTGTAACACGCATAGTAATACGCATAGTAATACACATAGTAACACGCATAGTAATACGCTTAGTAACAGGCAAAGTAATACGCATAATAATACGCATAGTAATAGGCATAGTAATACGCATTGTAACACGCATAGTAACAGGCATAGTAATAGGCATAGTAATATGCATAGTAACAGGCATAGTAATACGCATAGAAACACGCATAGTAATACGCATAGTAATACTCATTGTAACATGCATAGTAATACGCTTAGTAACAGGCATAGTAATACGCATAGTAATACACATAGTAATACGCATAGTAATACGCATTGTAACACGCATAGTAACAGGCATAGTAATAGGCATAGTAATACACATAGTAACAGGCATAGTAATACGCATAGTAATACGCATTGTAACAGGCATAGTAATATGCATAGCAACACGCATAGTAATACGCATAGAAACACGCATAGTAATACCCATAGTAATACGCATTGTAACACACATAGTAATATGCTTAGTAACACGCATAGTAATATGCTTAGTAATACGCATAGTAATACGCATTGTAACACGCATTGTAACACGCATTGTAACACGCATTGTAACACGCATAGTAATACGCATAGTAATACACATTGTAACACGCATGTAACAGCATAGCAATACGCATAGCAATACGCATAGTAACACACATCGTAATACGCATAGAACACCATAGTAATACGCATAGCAATACGCATAGTAAACGGCATAGTAAACGCATAGCTAACGCATAGTAATATGCATTAGTAACAGACATAGTAATACGCATGATATTACTGATAGGTAATTACTAGTATACATGAACAGATGTGTTATCATCGCTTGTATTGCTTAAATACCAATAGTAACTCGATGTAACTCTTGGCTCAGTTAATTTTAATAAATATTATTTCCGTCATGTGTCATCCAATGCAGAGCATTGGCTCCACCACATCTAGTGAATAACTAGTGTGAATAGGATGAGTATATAACGCAAAACACTCATTTAGTAAAGAACATCAGAAGCAAGCAGGTGTTCTTCAAATGTAAACGTGAATTGTCTATCATCTCAGTGGGATTCAGAATAAGATGTGAAATGTCTGAAGGTTACGCTGCAACAGGCGAAGTAATCGGGAAGGAGCAACAGTCATAGTATGCCATAGCAGAGAATATTAATACATAGCAAGGAAAATACGCTTTCATAGTAAGGCATAGTAATACGCATTAGCAACAGGATAGTAATACGATAGCTAACGCATAGCAACACGCATAGCGACACGCATAGCAACACGCATAGGGACACGCATAGTAATACGCATTGTAACACGCATAGTAATACGCATTGTAACACGTATAGTAATACGCATTGTAACACTCATAGTAATACGCATAGCAACACGCATAGTAATACGCATAGTAACAGGCATAGTAATATGCATAGCAACACGCATAGTAATATGCATAGTAACAGGCATAGTAATACGCATGGTAACACGCATAGTAACAGGCATAGTAATACGCATAGCAAACGCATAGTAATATGCACAGTAACAGGCATAGTAATACGCATAGTAATACGCATAGCAACACGCATAGTAATACGCATAGCTACAGGCATTGTAATACGCATAGCAACACGCATAGCGACACGCTTAGGAACACGCATAGGGACACGCATAGCGACACGCATAGTAATACGCATTGTAACACGCATAGTAATACGCATTGTAACACGCATAGTAATACGCATTGTAACCCTCATAGTAATACGCATAGTAACAGGCATAGTAATACGCATTGTAACACGCATAGTAATACGCATTGTAACACGCATAGTAATACGCATTGTAACACTCATAGTAATATGCATAGTAACAGGCATAGTAATACGCATCGCAACACGCATAGTAATACGCATAGAAACACGCATAGTAATACGCATAGTAATACACATTGTAACAGGCATAGTAATACGCATAGCAACACGCATAGTAACAGGCATAGTAATACGCATGGTAACACGCATAGTAATACGCATAGTAACAGGCATAGTAATATGCATAGCAACACGCATAGTAATATGCATAGTAACAGGCATAGTAATACGCATGGTAACACGCATAGTAACAGGCATAGTAATACGCATAGCAACACGCATAGTAATATGCACAGTAACAGGCATAGTAATACGCATAGTAATACGCATAGCAACACGCATAGTAATACGCATAGCTACAGGCATTGTAATACGCATAGCAACACGCATAGCGACACGCTTAGGAACACGCATAGGGACACGCATAGCGACACGCATAGTAATACGCATTGTAACACGCATAGTAATACGCATTGTAACCCTCATAGTAATACGCATAGTAACAGGCATAGTAATACGCATTGTAACACGCATAGTAATACGCATTGTAGCACGCATAGTAATACGCATTGTAACACTCATAGTAATATGCATAGTAACAGGCATAGTAATACGCATCGCAACACGCATAGTAATACGCATAGAAACACGCATAGTAATACGCATAGTAATACACATTGTAACAGGCATAGCAACACGCATAGTAACAGGCATAGTAATACGCATGGTAACACGCATAGTAATACGCATAGTAACAGGCATAGTAATACGCATAGCAACAGGCATAGTAATACGCATAGCAACAGGCATAGTAATACGCATAGCAACACGCATAGTAATACGCATAGCTACACGCATAGCAACACGCATAGCGACACGCATAGCAACACGCATAGGGACACGCATAGTAACACGCATAGCAACACGCATAGCGACACGCATAGTAATACGCATTGTAACACGCATAGTAATACGCATTGTAACACGCATAGTAATACGCATTGTAACACTCATAGTAATACGCATAGCAACACGCATAGTAATACGCATAGTAACAGGCATAGTAATATGCATAGCAACACGCATAGTAATATGCATGGTAACAGGCATAGTAATACGCATGGTAACACGCATAGTAACAGGCATAGTAATACGCATAGCAACACGCATAGTAATACGCACAGTAACAGGCATAGTAATACGCATAGTAATACGCATAGCAACACGCATAGTAATACGCATAGCTACACGCATTGTAATACGCATAGCAACACGCATAGCGACACGCATAGGAACACGCATAGGGACACGCATAGCGACACGCATAGTAATACGCATTGTAACACGCATAGTAATACGCATTGTAACACGCATAGTAATACGCATTGTAACACTCATAGTAATACGCATAGTAACAGGCATAGTAATACGCATCGCAACACGCATAGTAATACGCATAGCAAGACGCATAGCAACAGGCATAGCAACACGCATAGCAACACGCATAGTAATACGCATAGCAACACGTATAACAAAACATATAGCAACACGCATAGCAACACGCATAGTAATACGCATAGCAACACACATCGTAACACGCATCGTAACACACATAGCAATACGCATAGCAATACGCATAGCAACACACATCGTAACACGCATCGTAACACACATAGCAATACGCATAGCAATACGCATAGCAACGCGCATAGCAACACGCATAGCAACACGCATAGTAATAAGCATAGCAACACACATAGTAATACGCATGCATATTACTATGGGTATTACTGTGACAGAAAAGCTGTTATCATTCCTTAGGTTTTTAAAACAAACGTTACTCGTTACTCTTGGCTTCAGTTTAATTTTTATAAATATTTATTTCCCGTCATGTGCTCCATCCAATGCAGATCATTGGCTCCACCCACATCTAGTGAAAACTAGTGTGATTGGATGAGTCATATAACGCAAACACTCATTGGTTAGCTAAAGGAAATCATCAGAAGCAAGCAGGTGTTCTTCAAACTGCTAACGTGAATTGTCTATGCCATGCTACAATGTGGGATTCAGAAAAAGATGTTGAAATGTCTGAAAGGTCGGACACAGGCGAGAGCGTATCGGGAGACGGAGACCAACAAGACCTCCCTCATCCTTGGCCCTATCTCAGAGAATGTTTAGAAATAGTCGAAAAATTGAGCTTTCAGTTCATATAGTGGCATCTGGATGTTTTTTTTAAAGGTTACTTTATACTTTTATACTTTAAGAAGTTTTTGGAGCACATACTTTTACTTGAGTAAAGAGGTCAAGTTGTTTTTAAACTGCAGTATCTATACTTCTACTTAAGTAACAAATGTGTGAAATCTGTGACGATATGATTTAACCAACAAACCGTTAAACTGTGTCTACTTGGATTTATAACAACTTTTAGGTCTACTTAAGTAACAAATGTGTGTACTTTTAAAACCACTGTAAATAGTATAAGCAATAGTAAAACTTAATCTTTTCCCAAATTTCATGTATTACACTGAAAAAAGGTTTAATTTTACTTCAGAAATGCTAGTTTTTACTGAAGCTTAAAAATACAGCGTAGAAACTATAAAGAATACTCTAATAGAGTTTACTGCACCAAAACTCACTTTTTTTGTTTGTTGGTGAGTAACTGAATATCGTGTTAGGCTCCTTGAAAAGGTGGAATATGATGTAATAGTTTTTTAATCCGGTAATAAAAACATTTGAATAACTTCAATCTAGTTTTGCACATATCATTACTTGAAAACCCAATTAGAGAAATAGGTTTTTTGCTGCAGTGTCATTACATTGGAAGAAATTAGATGAATTTGGATAATTTTAAAAGGCAACGCAGAGAATTTATCCAGGCACCAGCGCTACTTTTAACCTGACTCCGCCAGATGGATTTGCTCCGCATACCCATCTGGAAACCTTCCGTTGAAGTAATTTTGGGAAGGGGCGAAAATACTGGTTAGCTGATTGGCCTATGTTGGTGATAGACGGGCCAAATAAACCAATCAGATCAACGAAGCATATGACGTACTAACAGAGCGACGACGAAGAGGAGCCACTTGATAGATCAAACTCTTGCTGAAACCAGTCGGGAGAAGAGCAAAAACATCTTTTCCTCTGAGAAAAGCCTCCAGAGCAGTGTTTTGCTCTTCTTTCAGTGAAGAAATACTCTGTAATTCCGATAAAACTTGCTCGATAGCCACGCTAACGCTAGTTTCATCGGGTGAAGCCGCCATCTTCTTTAGACTGAACTGTCGCGCTTCTCGTTGCGTCACACCTCAACCCGCCTCAAAGCCAACGCTGATTGGACGTTCGTTTGGTGGACGGCTCCAAATTTTCTTCAACCGAGAGTCTCCAGACTGATTAGCGAGTGAAATCTTGAAAGCTCGCGAGATCAGGATGGTCTCACGAGGCTACGCTACTTTTGCCATTTCCTAAACATTTAGCACAAGGCGGTACAAAATGAAGGTGTGCATTATGTTATGATGAAAAGCTCAATAACCAAAATATGTTCCTATAGAATAATTGACACTTTTGTTTGGAAACTTTTTTCATGCCATCATCTTCCGACTTCATTCGTTAGCTTAAGGTTGCTTTGCGCTCTCGCCAGGTGTTTCTACTGGGGCTATTTTTAGCCATAGACGGTTCTCATGCCCGCCCACCAGCACACAAAGTGCATCTTACTGGGATATTCTTCTCCATTCAAAATAGTGGGATTATAGCCACAGGGAAGACGTTGAACCGATTGTAGCCATAATGCCGTAGTCTTCTTCTTTTTCTTCTGTTTTTTTAAAACCATGGCCGTTGCTGAATGTCCTCCCTAACCCCTAAATCTCTCCATCACTATATAGAGTCGGGACTATATAGTGAACTTTATAGTGAACTCAGTTAACTGACCGTTCAGACAGATGATCACTGCTTTTTGCTCCGTTGGTAACGTAACTCTCCTCCACCGCGCGGTGCCTGCGCCATCTTTGTCCCTGGATCGCTGATTGCCCGTTGGTATTACGGAGTTAATGGGAAGCCACCAACCGCCATATTTGTACTCCCTTGTTGGACCGGTCGCAATGTAAACAATCTGTGCGCTACAGCATCGAACAACCATGATTTTCTCATTTTCAGGGGGACTTTAGACTTTTAAAATAAAGAGAAATTCATCACTTTGACACAGACTGGATGTTAGTAGATTACTTTAACTTATGCTGATGAAGATTCTCAGTCATCCAGGTCATAGTCATTCCGTAGTGATTTTGAGTATATAAGACTCAAACTCACTGCCGATCCAGACATCCTGGATGTCTTCCTGGAGAGGTGGCGAAACGTCTTCAAATCTTGGAAACCAAGTCCAGTGGATTGTTTTTGAATATTTACGGAACTTTAACTTATAATAAAAAAATAGGCACTCACATTGCAGTTATTATGAAGTCTCTAAATCATGTAATATAACATATTATACAAACCATCACAATTAAATTAATGTGTTAATGGAGCAGAAGAATAAAGATGAGCCAAAAGTGCTGAGTTGATGATGTACATGTAATATGTATTTATTACATTATTGTTATAACATATAATTTTAAGATTTTACATAAAGACTGAATTACAAGTACATGTCTGTTAATGCTGTGTTTGTAAATTGTGGATGTTTGATGTCAGATACTTTTATACTGCGTCTGTTCATTAGCCTTTAAATCGGACAGATTTACAGTAGAGCTAAATTAATAATTCCACATTAATTGGTAAAATAACAGGAAGCATCAAGTTCATATTTTGCTTTTTGCTCTTAGTCACAACAAGAATCTGATCACTTGAAGAAAACTATACGTATAATTATATATATATGCTGACAGTGACAGTGAAATCTTCCCTCTACAGACAAACTGCTGGTATTTGCAGCCGAATGCTACACAGACATTTTTACTGCACGTCTCTGTGGGGGTGGGGAGTACCAGCATGGCGGACGGTGGCTTCACTGTTTTCGGACAATCAGTAATCCAATGAATAGAGATCAGTGGAACAAACACAAACGGCTGTTCGGTTAGCAATGCTAGCCAGTGGCTAGCACTATGAGGCACTAAGGACGGCTTAGATAATGAACTCTCTCATTTAGTTTTAATAAATAAACCAGCTCTGCAGCAGCAGCAGCTCCGTCCCGCACGCAGGCTGCCATCCTCTCTGCTTTTAATAAATGATCGCTCAGAGCGCGAATGTCTTTCTATCACAGTTCAGACCCGAGTAAACTTGGCATCCAGAGGTCAGATTCCTGCAGGTCGCGGCTCTGCTCCCTCTGTAAGGCCGAGCTGCATCCATCCCAGCTTTAGGCCAATTGTTGGCATAATGCATTTGCTGCCTGGCTTGTTATTAGCCTCGCTAACTGTAATCCTTTTACCTGTTTCAGGGGTGGGAGTGAGAGAGCCTGGATCACTCTGAGCGAGAGCAGGTTGATCTGCAAGCAAAGCTGCTTTGGTCGCTGAAGCACAGAGCGATTGCTGTTTCAGAACTTTAAAATACTTCATATTGGTTCCTGTGGAGCGTAATCAGATCCAGACCTTATAAGTATGTGAGAGGAGGGATTGGCCATCTTTATTTCAGCTGCGGCCGGGCGTTGGAAGGCGTCTGTCAGGCCGTCCACCTTTACCTGTGCTCTTTACCGCCGTTTGATCATCAAACTCTCCGCGCTCCGCTTCCTAAGCGGTGACCTTTGTGATGGCGGTAAAAGGATTGCGTAGGTGGAGAGAGGCAGCTTAGCGTGGGGGGGTTGAAGTCAGGTGTGGGGTGTCTGGCTGTTTGGGTTTTACATATCTGCTTTAGGGTTTATCTGTTGCTTTACTCTCTCTACCAGATATTTCTCTTCAGTGACTTTAGAAGAAATAAAACTAATTTTCCTGCTAAATTCCTAAACGAAGGTCCGTTTGATCCAGGATCATCTGATCAAATCTCTAATAAAAAGGCTTGTTTTAGTGAATGTGATTGACAGAGTTCTGTCAGCTCAGCATACTGCGTCAGGCCCTTCAAAAAAACCCAAAAAGTCTCAATTAAATAGTTTTTTCGTACATAACTAAAGAGATAATCCAAGTTTAAAGTGTTTTTAGAGAAGGGTCTAGCTGCACCTGCAGCAATCTACTCAACGCGTACAAAACACACGTCCCACCCCGCCAATCATTGAGGATATTGACTTGGACGTTATGCCATCTTGGATACAACAGCTTGAGGGATCAGAAGGAAGATTCATTGAAGTGAATCAAACATGATATAGAGGCCTACTGCTAGCTCCTACTAGCAAGGTTGTAGTTGTCAGGAATAGAATTTAAAATCCTCCTTCTCACATATAAAGCCTTAAATGGCCAAGCTCCATCTGATATCAGAGATCTGATTGTTCCTTATGTTCCTAACAGAGCACTTCGCTCTCAATCTGCAGGTTTACTAGTGGTTCCTAGAATTTCTAAAAGTAGAATGGGAGGCAGATCTTTTAGTTCTCAGGCTCCTCTCCTGTGGAACCAACTACCAGTTTTAGTCCGTGAGGCAGACACCCTGTCTACTTTTAAGGCTAGGCTTAAAACTTTCCTTTTTGATAAAGCTTCTAGTTAGAGTGGCTCAGGTTATCCTGAGCTATCTCTATAGTTCTGCTTCTATAGGCTTAGACTGCTGGAGGACATAGGGACCCCTTTTTCATCATTCTGCTTCATTCTATCTCTATTCTCCCACTCTGCAGAATCTGTTAGTTCAATCTCTAACGTTCTGCTCTCTCTGCTTTTTCTCATAGTAGCTTCATCTGGTCTGTTCCTGTTTGGCTGTGACTCCATCCTGGAGAGAAATATCAGCTGTGCTGCTGCCATCAACACCTTTGTTTCTAGATGTTGGAGCTTGGCCTGTTTTCCAGTGTAGTCCTGTTTCTCTGACTGTGACTAACTGGATGTGCTCTCTTCATCCTCTGACATGGGAGCTGGCTCGGAGCTCGTCTGCCTGGCTGTGTGTTTCCTGGACGGGGCCGCCTGTGGAGCTGGTTGACAGTTGCCTTTTGTATCTATGCTTCTTTTTCTATGTCTGCTTCTGTCTCCTTGAACCCCAGTGGGCCTCAGCAGATGGCCGCTCACACTGAGCCTGGTTCTGCTGGAGGTTTCTTCCTGTTCAAAGGGAGTTTTTCCTCTCCACTGTCGCTACAAGCATGCTTAGTGTGAGGGATTGCTGAAGAGTCAATGAGTCGATGCAGTCAGCTGGTTTTCCTTAGATAGAAAACTTTGAATCAATCTGACTGGATGATCTGGTGAACTGGAAAGTGACCTGAGATGACATGATGTGAATTGGAGCTATAGAAATAAACTGAATAGAATTGAAATAATTAAAGTGAATCAAATGTGAACTAGATGCCTACTTCTAGCAAGGTTGTAGTTGGTTCTTAAAAAAGTAATAATAATTTTGTTCAGTGTTGGGATTATAGGAATAGTTCAATCTATGATCAAATTTCTGTATAGTTTTGCTTCGTATTTTCTTTTCTTATATCAGGTAATTTTCCAGGGAGTGCATTGCTTTACATATAAAAATGAAAATGTTAAAAATTACATAAGTTAAAATCCGCAAGACATTCTTGTTAAAATGTGGATCATTCTTAATAAGATGCCTGTCAAATGGACATGCAATGTTTTGTTTTAAAAGCTAATGTGTGTAGTGGACCTGGTGTTTTGTTTTGTTGTTTTATGCACAAAACTACAACAAAACCCAGACTGAATCAGGAAATAAATCAGCGTGATTGGCTGGAAGGAGAGCAGAGATAGTAATATGGGTATGCTGGCCTGATGGGGTATGCTGAGCTGACAGAACACAGGCTCTAACTTTACTAACATCCACCGCTTTAATGTTTACATTTCACTGAAAACTTCTGCAGCTTTATTACGACCTGCAATAATAAAAGGCTTTTTCTCCCCCAACAGCTGTGCCGTACCCCCCGCAGCACAAGCTAACGATGAAAGAGCTATTTGAAGACGGGAAGCCCAACGCTGAGCTGCTCCGCACCCACCTGGTCAAAGAGGGCAGGGTGGAGGAGGACGCCGCTCTGAAGATCATCAACGACGGGGCCAACATCCTCCGCCAGGAGAAGTGCATGCTGGAGGTGGAGGCGCCCATCACAGGTAGAGGCTGCATCATGCTGGGGGGTGGTCGAAGCTTTTTCTGGTGCTGGAGTTAAGTCACTCTTTCTGTTAAGCATAGCTCTTTGCTCTCTCTGTATCAACCAATACGCTGTAGGAGCAAATATGGCTGCACTAAAGCAGCCGAGAGGCCACGCCCCCTTCTCTAAACCACTGATTGGTTGTTTTGGGTCCTGCTGGAAGGTGAAGCTGCGGCCCAAGCAGGTTTTGCTTGAGGATCGTCCTGCTTTTAGCTCCATGCGCCCCCACAGAATGATGCGGCCACCCCCGTGTTTCATAGTGGGGAGACTGTGTTCAGGTAGCTGTGCACGCAGTGCAGCCCAGCTTTGGTCTCATCAGACCACAGCTCCTGTTTTAGATGTTTGATGGTCCGTCTTCTCATGTTTGCAGTTATCGTTTCATTTTTATTTTAGATGATAATTTAACAATCATCTGTTGGATAGAATAATGTTTCAGGATCAAACACAGTTTTAATCTTCTCCACATACTTCTCCCTCACCTGTCTGCTGGGTTCCTTGGTCTTCATGCTGTTTGTTCTCTAACGTTCTCTAACGAACCTCTGGATGCAGAAACTAAACAGCTGGATTTACTCTGGAACAAAATGACTCATGCGTAGACTTCTGAATTTAAAGGTATAGAGAACGATCTTTTATTTCCAGCTGGATCATCTAAATAAATGGTCCATCTAATTGTCAATCATTCTGGTGATATGTTTACGTAAGGCCGTCCTACGTGCTCGTCCCTTTAGCTAGCTTTTTCTGCACATGTGCACTTTCAGAATGATGAAAAAGGGGTCCCTATGTCCTCCAGCAGTCTAAGCCTATAGCAGCAGAACTATAGAGATAGCTCAGGATAACCTGAGCCACTCTAACTAGAAGCTTTATCAACAAGGAAAGTTTTAAGCCTAGCCTTAAAAGTAGACAGGGTGTCTGCCTCACGGACTAAAACTGGTAGTTGGTTCCACAGGAGAGGAGCCTAGTAACTAAAAGATCTGCCTCCCATTCTACTTTTAGAAATTCTAGGAACCACTAGTAAACCTGCAGATTGAGAGCGAAGTGCTCTGTTAGGAACATAAGGAACAATCAGATCTCTGATATCAGATGGAGCTTGGCCATTTAAGGCTTTATATGTGAGAAGGAGGATTTTAAATTCTATTCTGGATTTAACAGGAAGCCAATGAAGAGAAGCCAGGATAGGAGAGATATGATCTCTCTTTTTCATTTTCATCAGAACTCTGGCTGCAGCATTTTGGATCAGCTGAAGGCTTTTAACTACAGTTTGTGGACTTCCTGATAGTAAAGAATTACAATAGTCCAGCCTTGAAGTAACAAATGCATGGACTAGTTTCTCAGCATCACCCCTGGACAGGAGATTGCTCATTTTTGCAATATTCCTCAGATGAAAGAAGGAAATTCTAGAAACCTCTTTGATCTGGGATTAAGCTGCTTGTAAAAGTTTGTTGAAAGTCAAAGAAAGAAAGATATAAAAGTCCTGTGATAAATCAACAGCCAAATATTCAACCCTTGTTTTCCAAAGTTAGAAACGCGACACTGACTCCCTGTGAGCTCCAGCTCTGCCGCTCTGAAGCTGACCTTGACATTTAAAAGTGAACACAGTCTGTCAAAGAGCTCCTCATCAGGATCATTAAGCAGAACCCAGTCGTCATGTTTGGGAGGAGTTGAAACCCGAGGAAGCTCCGTGTTTAAAAATGGCTGTCAAAGCACTTGTATGGAGGAAGTTTGACTGCGTCTTACTGTCCAATCGGTGACGACTCCCATCTTTAAAGGATGAGGAGGCGGGCCTATTGGGAGGAAGATAAACAGATGAGAGTTTAAATGGGAAACCATAGAACATTCCTATCTTATCTTTTAAAGTTTTCTATAATCTGAAAGGTTTCTACTGGCGTGGTTTTTCACTGAAAAGTCGAGGAAAATTTAACTAGAATAAAAAAAACAATCTGAACTTTTCTGTTAACCAATTAGAGACAGGATGTAGTTATGATTTTTGGCAATGGAGCAGCAGCAGTGGCGAAGAACCTTTGTTCAGTTAAATACTCACCCGATCAGTCTGGTGTGTGGTCTGCACGGTCCGCGCTGATTGTTTAGGATAGAGTTGAAATCTGAAGCGACGGCTCCAGGCTGTTACAGCTTTTAGACCCATTTTTATTATTGCAGAGCAGCTTTATTCAGTTCTATTCAGTGTATTTCTATAGCAGTCCAGGAAACACAGCCAGACAGACGAGCTCCAACAAGATTCTTGTTGTCGTAGTTTTGAGAGGCAGACTGTAAAGTCTGCCTCTCAAAACTACGCTGGGAGATGTTTGAATGTCACTTGAGGAGTTTCTCAAAAATCGGGACAGGAACCTCCTTCACTTTTCATAGATTTATATAATATCATAATATCACAAATAGTGAAAATTGTATTTTCTGTCGATGGTACAAGCATTTCTGAAGTGTAGACAGAATCCCTTATTCCCGAGGCCTTTATTTCTGAATCCTTTATTTCCAAATCCCTTATTTCTGAATCCTTTATTTCCAAATCCCTTATTTCTGAATCCTTTATTTCCAAATCCCTTATTTCTGAATTCCTTATTTCCGAATCCCTTATTTCCCGAATCCCCTTTTCTGAATCCCTTATTTCCAAATCCCTTATTTCCGAATCCCTTATTTCCCGAATCCCCTTTTCTGAATCCCTTATTTCCGAATCCCTTATTTCCCGAATCCCCTTTTCTGAATCCCTTATTTCTGAATCCCCTTTTCTGAATCCCTTATTTCTGAATCCCTTATTTCTGAATCCCCTTTTCTGAATCCCTTATTTCTGAATCCCTTATTTCTGAATCCCTTATTTCTGAATCCCTTATTTCTGAATCCCCTTTTCTGAATCCCTTATTTCTGAATCCCTTATTTCTGAATCCCCTTTTCTGAATCCCTTATTTCTGAATCCCTTATTTCTGAATCCCTTATTTCTGAATCCCTTATTTCTGAATCCCCTTTTCTGAATCCCTTATTTCCAAATCCCTTATTTCCGAATCCCTTATTTCCCGAATCCCCTTTTCTGAATCCCTTATTTCCGAATCCCTTATTTCCCGAATCCCCTTTTCTGAATCCCTTATTTCTGAATCCCTTATTTCTGAATCCCCTTTTCTGAATCCCTTATTTCTGAATCCCTTATTTCTGAATCCCTTATTTCTGAATCCCCTTTTCTGAATCCCTTATTTCCCGAATCCCCTTTTCTGAATCCCTTATTTCTGAATCCCCTTTTCTGAATCCCTTATTTCCGAATCCTTTATTTCCGAATCCTTTATTTCCAAAGCCCATATTTCCAAATCTCTTATTTCTGAATCCCTTATTTCCGAATCCCTTTTTTTCTGAATCGTTTATTTCCGAATCTTTTATTTACAAATTACTTATTTCTGAATCCCTTTTTTCCAAATCCCTTATTTCCGTATCCCTTATTTCCGAATCCTTTATTTCCGAATCCTTTGTTCCCGAATCCCTTATTCGTGAATCCCTTATTTCCGAATCCCTTATTTCCGAATCCCATATTTCCGAATCCCTTTTTTTCCGTATCCCTTATTTCCGAATCCCTTTTTTTCCGTATCCCTTATTTCCGAATCCTTTATTTCCGAATCCTTTGTTTCCGAAAACCTTTATTCCTGAATCCCTTATTTCGGAATCCCTTTTTTTTCCGAATCCCTTTATTCCCGAATCCCTTATTTCCGAATCCCTTATTCCCGAATCCCTTTTTTTTCCCCAGAGTCCTTTATTTCTGAATCTTTATTTCTGAATCTTTATTTTTGTCTCTGTACCAGCTAGACCCGGGATCGGTCTACTGAAACAACACTTAATGTACGATTTAAAGCTACAGTGTGTAATAATTACAGGGATATAAAGTCAGAAATTTATTAAATTATACATAACTATGTTATTTATCATCACCTATGAGCTCAGCCTTTTAACCATAATATTTGCGTTGCCTTAGAATTTGTTATTTATAATTACATAGGAGCGGGTCTCGCAGCCATGGAGGCTGACATCTTTGCGCTACGGCAGCGCAGAGCCAAAAAACTAGCGATTGCGAGATCTCCCATTACGCTCGAAAATAACTACGGCAAGTTGAGAGAGATTAACTGAGACGGTACTGAAGAGTAGATGGCAGTATTATGCCTGAGAAGCGTTTAGTCTGCCTGAAACCAAAGAAGAAGAAGAAGCAGGTATACTGCGCCTCAGTAACAAGAAAGGTGAACAAGGCGGCAGGCGTGAGCGCCTTTGCAAACTGTTTGGCCAAACATCAGATGAATGGAGGATCATGCCTACTCTGTATCACAACGAAAATCGGCGGATAACGAACCCCCGTCATCTAAGAAGCGGAAACACGACGAGAATAAACGCAAGCGTGACAAGAAACGGCAAAAAACACGGATCAACATTGGCACGGCATTTCCACGATGGAAGTCACTGATGGAGGAAAAAGGTTTTCAAAGTGACGCTCAAGTTGCCAGTTTTCTCTTCGACAGGTAATTAATCCTATACACACAATTGTCTAATATCACTGCAGTTTTTGGAGTACAGGATGCTCAGACCTGTCTAAAACAATAACATGCTGCGTGATGATGCTGTTACTCTCCAGTATACTTATTCAGCAACGTCCCTGACGTTTCACAGGTAATGATTCAGTAATTTTCTGTAAAATAATTTTCTGGATATATACCTCGGTTACTTCTCTCCGGCTCCTTTGGAGATCTTCAAGCCTTTCCTCCTCTGCTCTCACCCCGCTGGCACCCCTCCCTCGCCTGGCCCTGGCTGCACGCTCACCCCGGCCTCTCTGCCCTCACCCTCTTCCTCTCCCTCTTCCTTGCCTTGTAACCCCCGTGCAACAAACAAGACTTGGACTCTGTAAACGGGGAATATATATTCTTCTAGCGAACACAATCTCGCTGTTAAACTAATGACTACAATTACTTCGTCTGTTTATATCACCATGCAAAGCAGCTCACCAAAACGTCACAACGACGTAGAAAAAATAACGGGTATATTTACTATCTAAAGTCTACATGAAATCTATACCCTACACAGACTAATGAAATACTATCTGTAAAATTATCTATGTAAACAAACCTCATCACTTGAGAAGGTAGGTGATGCGGACGTCGTGGCAGACATTTTGTCCCGTAACGCTCGCCGTACTGTTGGGGGGGAGAAGCGGTGGGGGGGAGACGTTCATGTTGCTGCAGTCTGCAGTCTGGACGTTAGATGTCACTGAAAATTACACACTGTAGCTTTAAGGATAAGGAAAATACACATTTATGCTTCAACCCACTAACTTGATTATAGAATCGAATATCGCTCTGACATCCTGTTAAATGCCACAGATATTCTGCCACTTAATCAAAACCTAAAATGATCGCCTCAGCTTGTGCAGCGATGGTGTTTGTGTTGCAGGCTGTCATCAAACTGCAGTTATTTCTTGTTTATTAGATAGAAGTAGGTCGCCTTTGTTCATGGCTGCCTGTGAAATGCTGGAAGCTCCATACTGAGCAGAAACCTGCCAGAATATATGTTGATTTAATGTGCAGCAGCAGAGATGTTGTTAAATCCCTCCCACACAGAGATCCCTTGTAGGGCTGATGTTTCCACACAAATTACTGCCCTGCTCTTTAAAACACAATTATTTCATCTACAGCCTCGTCCATCAACTTCTATCTATCTTTTGTTATTGCACCTTTTTTCCTGGATAACCTCACTGAGACAGAACCTCATCCTCAGAACAAACCTGCTCTAAATACAAGATTTCTCCAGTTTTGTAACCTAATTACAGGCTAATCCATTTAAAACACGGGTGGAGAGCCTAAAACGGAGATGACTGTAGACTCATTTCCTGCTAATATCGGCCAAAGGCACACCAAACATTTGCTGTAAGCATCATCGTCTCTTTTGATTCCTGGTTTAGGGGCCAGAATCTGTGAAAAATTGAGAAATTAAAGGAGATGAAGTTTCAGATTTTGAAGTGAACATTTAAAACCAAGGATTATTCCTGCCCTGAATATTACGCTCATGGCGCTGAGTATTAGGGCCCGAAAATCTCTAACCTGCTAATGCTCCATCATAGAACATAAACACATACAGTGAAATCTGTAAACAAGTTATTTATTATGTTTATAGCTGTTAATTGTGTTTAAATCTTCCAAAGAAGTGTAATGATCATGTTTCCATCTAGAAGGTCTCATTGCAGTTATCTTCCAGCAGGTATTAGAAACCGAATGATGAAGTTCTGCGTGTTTATCTCTTGGCAGTATGCGGTGACGTTCACGGACAGTTTTTCGACCTCATGAAGCTGTTTGAAGTGGGCGGATCACCCAGTAACACGCGGTACCTCTTCCTCGGTGACTACGTGGATCGAGGCTACTTCAGCATCGAGGTAAGCTGTTGCTGCAACCGACCCACAGTGAGAAGGTCTGCAGGCGTAATCAAACACTTTAACCGTCGGTGAGGTGAATGTGCATGAATCTAATCACCAGTTGGCCTGTTTTGGTTTTTCTTTAATCATTGACATTTAAAAATGTTCTATACTGGGGGTAACCAATTAAAAATCATCGGGGTACGAATAAAGAAAATCATCAACCAGTAAAGGTCCAGAGACATTTTAATTATAATCTGTTACTTTAAACAGAATTTAACACTGAAATAAAACGAGGTTTTTATGCATCCATGTTTTACATTGACTTTTTAAATAAAAATTATAAAAGATAGAAATTTTTCCCATTTTAAAATCAAAATTATTTTTGAAGTATAGAACAACAATCGTTCAGTTTGGTATATAGACAATTTCCTGACTCACTTTTTTTTATGAAACACCTGAACTGAGTGTTTGTTATTGTTTTTTTCTGTCTTAATGAGAGCAGTGGGCTTTAAACCCGGGTTTGAATGGAGACAAAGTAGCAGCAGCAGCAACCCAGACTGACAGCTCATTGGCTCATTTCGATCACGTGCAGCCTGGAGCCGGACGCTCCGGAGGGCTTTACCGTATTAACAGGAGAGGAGGAGCAAGTGACGTTAAGACACTGTCGTCAGACAACTTTCAGTAATTTATAAATGTTTTAAATCGGGTTGGGTCCGCATCTGGTCCGCTAATCCATGACCTCTGTTATAAAGTCTTCCAGCTGCTGGGAGGAAGGATCTGTGATAACGCTCTCTGGTGCATTTAAGGTGCAGCAGTCCAACAAAGATGTTCATTTAGTTAGGATCCGTCTGTTTCCCACCTCCTGCTCTGAGTCCAGAGTGCATCTAATCACAGAGCTGGCCTTCCTGATCAGCTGATCCAGACGCTTCCTCTCAGCTCCAGATAAGCCACTGCTCCAACAGACAGCTCTATAGAAGATGGCTGATGCCACAGCAGTCATAGGAGGTCTTCAGGAGCGCTCCTAAAGACCTCCGTCTCCTCAGCAGGAAGAGTCTGCTCTGACCTTCCTGATCCAGAGCCTCAGTGCCGGGAGTCCAGTCCAGTGTTTATACTGAGAGTTCTGCAGAAATCACTTGGATGGCGTTTCCGTCTCCCTGACAGACCCCACATCAGCTTCTCTGATTGGTTGAAACGATCGTCTAGCTATAAAAGTTCTGATTTTCAACTTCTGCCATCTACGGCGTTGAAACGTGCCAAAGCTCCTCCTGACATTGACCGTTTTAGAATCTGCATGTGAACCAGCTGACGCTCAAAACATGTTACCTGTGATGTGGTTTGTAGCGCTCAGGGGTGCGGGGTTCAACGAGGAGTTCCTGTAACTCTGTGGGTTTACATTACTTGAATCAGTTTTTCTCTTAGTTTTTGTTGTTGACTTTTGTTCTCTGTTTCAGTAAATTAACTCGATCAAGTCTTTTCTAGCGTTCCACGGTACAAATTAGGTGATATAATTATGTATGGTTTGTCCTCATATCATATCGGGTCAATATTGGTGGCGGTCAGTTCTTAAAGGGCCAGTCACATCTTGCCGAATTATCCAGCGTCTGCCTGACATCCCAGAATGCCAGAACACTGAACTTTCTATATATTGTTTTTCAATTTTGGGCGTATACATAGAGTATTCATAATGAGTCCAGAACTTATGACCAACAACAGCCTAACTTATGCATAACGCACGGCAGCGTAATGCCCATGAAATGATGCACAAGCCAGTGTCCTGAGGGGGGCAGCGACGCGCCTGGAGGCGCCTGGCCTGCAGAAAAAGTTACATTTTATTGCGATATTAACTTGCTGCTGTTTACCACCTGCCAAAAAAATAAAAAGGAAGTGTGTTGGTGGTGGGCGTGAACGCAGGGAGGATCCATCACTCACCTTCTGGCTCCCCCTATGATGGGGATGAAGTCTGGAGGAGAACTGACGGTTTCCTCCTGTGAACCCCCTTTATACCAAAACGCTGCCAATACGCCATTATACAGTAGCTGGAAGTTAGAAACACGTTCAGCGCTCGTCTGGAACACGGCAGATACGTTGATATGTGTTGGAGAGAAGTTCTGGATAAGTTACGCAGAAGTTACTCAGAGGTTTAGGATCAGCTAGACGCCACGACTGATGAGGAACTGACACTGAACGGATGATTCGTACTTGATCGACAGCCGATACCGCACCGTGACGTCTAGAGGTGAGTATTGGCATGAGTGTTGCGATTCGATACATGTCGCGATACTTGGGTCACGATACGATATTATCACGATATTGCAGTATCACTATATGTTGCCATATTTTCCCCAGCTATCAAAATCAAATGATGAGATAAAACAGCAAGTGCTGGATATTTTCATCAGAAAATATTGATTAGGTATTATTATCCATGTTGTTTGGGGTTTTCTTCCACTGCGACTGCCTCAAATACAGATTTGGTGCTGCACGCACAGTTAAAGGGCTCCACAGCGCTTTCTGCCAGAGTGGTGGTGCAGAGGTAGCCCATTTTCCCATCAATGTTTTATGTAACCATTTTTTTTAAATCGATACTAAGAAGTGAAAGATCGATATTATATTGGGCAGCCGAATATCACGATATATCACCAAAACGATTATTTCCCACACCCCTAGTGACGTCACAAACCAGTAGGTGGCAGTAGTGTTCTTTGACAAACATGGATGCCTCCAGTAAAGCACATTCAAATGAACATTATTCTAAATTAAAAAACACGGATTATTTATTGAACAGGATGTAAGAATTTCATATTTAAAGTAATTTCAGAAGTTTGAATTCTGAATATGAGCGGACTTTTCCTTTAAAGGGGACCCTTGATTTTACGTTATTACGTCATGTTCTACTCACTCATATGAGTTTTCTGTCAAAAACTCACAAAGTGGCGCATGTATGACATCATCCGCTGAACTGCTGCTAGTTTTCCTCACATGCCTGGAAGATGTCTAGAGCTGCTACCACAGATGATCTCGCTCTCCAATTGAACGATTCAGATTAGCTAGAATGAATAGAAGGGGTAGAGCGTAGCCGCCTGTGGCCCGGGCTGCCTGTCACAACTCCAGTCCGCCGCGGATGACGTCATACACACGCCGCTTTGTGAGTTTTGACTCAAAACTCAAGCCGTTTTTCAATTCACGAGAACGTGAGTACGTACTCGCTTTCTCATTAAGTCCGTTCTTGGCGAGAACGCAGGAAGATCGGACTTGACAAGAACGCGAGCACGCAAGCACGTACGTGTATTGGAACAGAAGCGTACTCGTGACGTCATCACATGCAACGTTCTTTAGCATTTCTTTAACAGTCAAAACTATTTATTCCCTACACAAAACATTTTGAAAACAATATTTTTAATTTCTAAAGCTTAAAAAACAAAAATGACCGAACCGTGGGTATAAAACCAGCAATGGCGGGCCGAATTAAAGCAAAAAAAACGCCATCAGAACGAGCGGTAGTTCACACATAACTAGACCGAGAGAAGTGCACTACAGACGGGGTAAATTTAGCCCTGGCTGCGGTTACCCTCGGAGGTCTGCTGGTCACTCTGGTCCGCTCAACGTCGGACTTTTTTTTTTTTATTTCACACTAACTCTGTAAACAGGCCACACAGGGAGGCTTAAATGTATAATGTTATCGCCTCAAACGATTTCAAAACGTACTTTTGAAGAACAACAGCAGCAGAAAAGGGAATGTTTAACTTAACACTGTGAGCGCTGTCTGGAATCAAGCTGCGGCCGCGGGGCATTCTGGGGAAGCGGTCAGTCTGAAGAACGCACAAGTCTGCTCTGATGCATGCTCGATAAAGAGGGCGGGGCCAGAACAACATCCAGGGATTTGATGCGTTCTCGATCTGGCGTTCTTGAGAATTGGAACGGTACTCGGGCTGAGGCTGATGACGTGTCACGAGTATACGAGAACGCTCAAGAATGCATATTGAGAAACTGCCCCATATGAGTGAGTAGAATATGACGTAATAACGTAAAATCAAGGGCCCAATGTAAAAAAAAAATGGTGTTCCCCTTTAAGGCACTTTAAAACTTTATTTGCCTCCTGTTTTCTGTGGAGTGGATGCTAACTGTGATCTAGCTCTCTGGTTTTAGTGTAGTCCAACATTAAACTAGGGGAGAAACTTTGTGCTGGTTCTGGTGGGTTTTCCTCTCAAATGAATGTTAAAACTTGGCTCTATGACATGCATGGAGATAAAAACTTGATTAAAAATATAAATGTTCTGAATTATTTTAGATAACATACTGTTCTTATGTTATTTGAGTGAAAATCTAGAATAAAAACCTTCTAAGTGTTTTGCTTTTCTGCCCTTTATTTCAATTCTATTCAGTTTATTTCTATAGCTCCAATTCACATCATGTCATCTCAGGTCACTTTCCAGTTCACCAGATCATCCAGTCAGATTGATTCAAAGTTTTCTATCTAAGGAAAACCAGCTGATTGCATCGACTCATTGACTCTTCAGCAATCCCTCACACTAAGCATACTTGTAGCGACAGTGGAGAGGAAAAACTGCCTTTGAACAGGAAGAAACCTCCAGCAGAACCAGGCTCAGTGTGAGCGGCCATCTGCTGAGGCCCACTGGGGTTCAAAGAGACAGAAGCAGACATAGAAAAAGAAGCATAGATAAAAAAAGGCAATTAAACACTAAAGAATGCATGAGGTCATGAAAAGCAAATGTTAGCCGTGTATAGCTGTTTAATTTGACGTCTTATCTGCTTAGTAACCGCATGCAGCTGGCGAAAAATAAAAAACAAAGTGCAGAAAATAAAGGTGTGGCGTTGTGGTTATATATTATAAACCAAACCAAACCAGACCTTCCGTGAAAATGAACATTTTCTTCTGTTTCAACTGGAACTGACTTGAATGGCTCTAAAACCAAACAGACTGAATGGAACAGTTAAAGGAATATCCAGTGGAAGTTAGAGCTCAACGTATGACGTTATATTAATCAGTTTAAACGATGATGGTAATGGTGATGATGATGATTCCTGAAATCACAAAGTCTGTCAATATGGTTTCCTTTCAGATCAGTTCAGTCTGCGGCCATTAATCTGCACAAACTGATCTACATAAGCAGAGGTGTCAGCAGTATTAACGTTTATTACTCAGGTAGAAATATAAATCCCTCTGTTTAAAAACACTTTTGTAGAAGTTAGAGGATTAATTTAAGCTTTTTTAATTAAGTAAAGGATAAAAGTACCATTTTTAAAACTACTTAAAGGTACAGTGGAGGATGTTTTTTTCTTTTTTTTTTTTTCTGGGTGGATCATCTAAAGCAGGAATCACGGATTAGCGGACCGCAGTCCGGATCCAGACCCAACCTGATTTAAAACATTTTTAAATTATTGCATGTGTTTAAACCTCACTTCCGCCTCTTCTCCTGTTAATACGGTAAAGCCCTGGGGAGCGTCCGGCTCCAGGCTGCACGTGATCCAAATGAGCCAATGAGCTGTCAGTCTGGGTTGCTGCTGCTGCTACTTTTAGACACAGCAGGCAAACCTGTGGCAAGCCGGGCGATGGGAAAGAAGGAGAAGACCATGAGAAAAAGAGAGCAGAGAAAGTGTGGACTGCTGGAAGAACTGCGGTGAACTGGTGAAAGAAAAGTGAAATGGCGTGCTCAAAGATGACCCTGCACATTTAGAGGATGTTTGGCTCAACCTGCTGCTGTGAAGCAGGATTCTCCACCATGAACAGAATCAACAATCAATCTGGATCCAGGCTCAAAATGAGCCCCCTGATATGTGCTTGAGAATGGCTTAGTCTCCGGTTAAACCCAGGTTTAAAGCCTTGCAGCGCGGCCTAAAGCCCACTGCCAACATTAAGACAGAAAAAAGAAAGAAAATGAACATCAGGAAATTGTCTATAAACCAAACTGAACGATTGTTGTTCTCTACTTAAAACACAAATTAGATTTTAAAATGGAAAAACTTTACATTTTTTATATATTTTTTTATTTAATAAATCAATGTATAACATGGATGCATAAACACCTCATTTTATTTTAGTGTTAAATTCTGTTTAAGGTATCAGATTATAAATAAAAATGTCTGAGGATCTTAAGTGGTTGATGATTTCGTTTATTTGGACCCGGCTGATTTTTAACTGGTTACCTCTGGTCTAAATAATTGGTCCTCCTAACTGCACTTGGATTTTTTTTTCTTATTTTAAAGGTAGATATCTTATTCTTTTCACAGATTCTCTTATTTACTCAAAAAACAATTGAATAATCCACTAATCTCAAGAAAATCTGTGTTTATAAAGTTTTCTGTTTATGAAATGTACAAAAAAAATGAAACCTGATTTAAACATCAGGCGTTTGATTAAAAACAGCATAAAGAAGAAAACACATGTTCCCTCGCTGTAAAGGCTGAGCTGTTTAGCATGGGATGTACAGTAGGAAGATGATTTAGTGGGCAGGATGCTAAGACACGGTTACCGTGGTAACAAGGAGTCGGTATTGCCTCTTCAGGCAGTGCTTTGCTCCTTTAGGCCAATCGTTTACCAAAGTCTGACATTCAGAGCAGGTTTGATCCATCTTCTCCTCAGGAAGTCCCTCTTTACTCCTGGGGGGTCGTCTGCAGGCAGTAGCTGCTTCCACGTCCAGGTTGGAGTCGCTCGGACTCATTCAGAGTCCAGGTTTCACCATCATTCCTGTCCTCGTCTGACTTCAGGCTCAGACATGAGGAAAGGACAGCAGAGCCCCCCCCCCCCCCCCCCCCCCCCCAGCTCTGATCACAACACTCCCCTAATCTCCCCCTAAATATGAATGTGAAAAACCAAGACGGTTGTATCAGCCGTCCCATTCTTATGTAAATGTTGGCATTAGGTGAGTCCAAGGCTGTTTCCGTGGCGTCGTGCTGCAGCGGCTCTAACAGCAGGCTGCGGTTGCTGTTAGAGGAGTGGGCTGAGAGTGACAAGTGGCAGCTACTGAGCAACGCAGACTGGAAAGCTGCCTCATTTGGACTAAAATGGTGGAAACATTATTGCTTTGACATGAAATGAGCCGGAGAAAGAAAAGCAGATCTCAGTCTAAGTTCATCCTCCTCATGGTGGGAGCTGAAATTAGAGGTTATTTAAAGTCTGGATGCTGAAACCGGAACATGGGTTGGATTTCTCTGTTCAGATTATGTTTCTGATCTGACTCTATGTGACTCTATTTAGGGCTGCAACTAATGGTTATTTAGCAAATTGATAAATCAGTGGATTTTTAAATTTTTTTATTAACCAATATGTGTGTGAATGTGTGTGTGTGTCTATGTATGTATATATGTATGTGTATGTATATAACGGTAGTGTGTATATATATACACGTGTGTGTATATTAGGGATGGAACGGTGTATGAAAACCGTCCGAACCGTTCGGTTCGACTGTCTCGGTTCGGTTCGCGTGTGTTGCGTTCGGTTCATGCTGCTCCTTTTTCTCATAGGCGAAGCGTTTACACTCCAGAGCAGAAGGTGGCGGTACTGCGACCAAAGCCAACCACCAGTAGTAAACAAGAAGAAGAAGAAGCGAAGCAGCGTAGCCGGTGTAGGTACCAGATTGACTCGGGGGCCTGCGCCTTTTGATGACGTCACAATACATAATTGTTTTAACGTTTGCACAATTGCGCAAAACATTTTGATTGGTCTGGACTTACTAAAGTAATTATAGCGGGGTGTAGGTTTTATTCGAAAGCGGGATTGCGGTTTGTAAACGGACAATTTTACGAAGAAATTCTCCATGGTCCCTGCGCCTTCCGATGACGTCACCGAATTCGCCATGGGCCTTGCGCCTCCCGATGACGTCACATTATGGCAACGCCAATCAAACAAACTACATTGAGCCCGCGGTCTGCATTTGTAACGACAATAAATTCAGGAGAATGAAGCTAAAGGGATACAAAAAATAAACTTGTAATATTACAAAACCAAAAACACTACGAATACAAAGTATATTCAGAGATTAAAGTCCCTCTGATACTGTTTAAGTGAGTGAGAAACTGCAGATTTGCCACATTTAAGATGGCGGACGCTCTGACGCATCTCAAAAGGCACAGGCCCCCGAGTCAATCTGGCAGCCCGAGTCAAGCAGAAAAAAATCAGTTGTTATAGAGAATTGTGTGGGTATGGCGAGTGGGAAAGAACAGGAGTTGGAAGACGCGCCAGCAGCACTTTATAGGTCTGCTGTATGGGACCACTTTGCATTTAGAGTGACCTACGATGACGGCGGGAAGAAAGCTGTGGATAAAAGTGCAACAGTGTGCAAGCATTGTGCAACACGTTTTGTTTATGCTAACAGCAACATGACCAACATGTCATGCTAACCCCGGAATCCCTCATACTCCGTCAGCGCTCCGCCCCGCTGCGCTCCAGACTGGCTGCACAAAGCAAAGCCTACAGCCATAGGGTTTCCGTGGATCATTAAAAATAATTACAATTCATAAATTTTTTTGGATTTTTTCATTAATTTCATTAATTTTTTATGGGATTTCGGGGTACACTGGAAAAAACAATCTAAAAATAAGTAGAAATGTCTTAAATTAAGTGTATTTACGCTTAATTTGAGTAGGTAAATGAGATAGTTTTCCAATGGAAAGAGTGTTTTTGCTATTAAATAAGAATAAAAGAAAATTTGATAAAATGCACTTGAAATAAGACAATACAGCTGTGTTTTCTTATTGTAAGTGTAAATTGTCTTGTTCCTTGGCAAAATATCTCTTTTACCTCCTGAATCCAAGATCAAATACACTTATTTTAAGAAAAAAAAATGTATCTAAATTTCGATTTTTTTTCCAGTGTAACAATCAACATATACCGAACCGAAAACCACACATGCATTGTATGTATGTATACACGCATGCATGTTCTGTATGATTATCCTGTAAATTAGTTTACCTTTATTTCAGTGATTGATCACAATAATCTCATTTTTGTTTTGGTTAAATTTGACTACAGGAAAATAATAAAAAGTTTAAATAATAGTTTATTCGTATTAGGATTATCATCAGCCAAGGAGGCCGTTTCACAAAGAGTTTCCTCAACCTCTGTTTCTGTTGGTAACCTTCTCCTCAGAGCTAACCTGGTCAGCAGCAGGTTTTATTCAGTAAACTCTGTGTCCTCCGCTCTCCTTACAGCCAATCATGCTGTTTCATATCCAAATTTAGTCTGATTTTTCTAGTAGTTTTGTGCATAAAAAAATATATATCATTCACTAGGTCCATTACACACATAAGGTTTAAAAAACAAACAGTGCAGGTCCATTTTAGGATGACCTTATTAAAGAATGATTTGTTCTTTTTCACAGAATTAAATATTTATAGGGAGAGGATTAATTGGTTACCGCTGATTTAGACCATTAGAAGCTGTTTTTATGCAAACAGAAACATTTTCTCTGCAGAGAAGAATGAAGGACTCAGGATAGTCTGGGATTGTTTAAGCTGGACTGGTCAGCGATCTCCTCATGCTGTGAGAGAATATAAGCTGCTGTCTTTATGACGCTGCTTCCCTAACATTGTTTTTTTTTTTTTAACCAGTGAGAATCAAATGTAAAGCTGGATGCAGGATGAAATAAAAGATTCATTTCTTATGAGTCTTCTTGTTTTCGGGGGTTCAAGGCAAAGTGGCTGCAGGTTTGAGTGTTTGTCTCTGAATTCGGAGCCTCCCTGCATCTCCTGCTGCCTTCCTACGATCTGGAGCCTCATGCAGAATAAAACCTCCCTCACACTTTCCCACCATTTTCTCCTCAGTGCGTTCTCTTCCTCTGGTCGCTTAAGATCAACCACCCCTCCACACTCTTCCTCCTGCGTGGGAACCACGAGTGCCGGCACCTCACGGAGTACTTCACCTTCAAACAGGAATGTAAGTGCACCACTTTCCTCCATATCCAGGCCGAGCAATCCAACGCTCTCCCGCACACTTTGCACCACTTCATGGTAGCCTGTCGGCGGGGTTTTAGACCGTCTGGGTGAAGAAGTGTGGCACGCAGCGAGCCGTCTGAGAACACAGCTTTAATCAGGATGTTTCAAAGCAGAAACTCAGGCAGGCCAGAGAGAGAGATGATCAGCGTAAAGTAGAGCTGAGACAATCTAATAATAGTAATAATCTAAATAATTTACTAATCGATTAATCGTTAACTGGAGTATTGAGACTAAAGCGCGCCTTTAGCTGATAGAGCGACCCACTTAGAGCAGGAATTATACCAAGATTGTAAATTCACGACCATAAGGCGCACAGTATTATAGGGCGCGGGTTTTATATACAGGTACATGTCCTCTACTACGTTTAAATACCTCTACTGCGTATTTAAAAATAGAGCGGGAGCAAAACTGAGTATGATTGTGCTTTATTCATGTATTTATTACAAAGTATTAATCAAACCTGGGAGCTGGCCGTGAGACAGACACATCGCTAATGACAGAGCGCTGTGATCGCTCCTCTGAAACAGTTTATTGACGCATAAATTAACTTAAAATGCAGAAATCTGCCGGCAGAATATGTTGGCTTTTATTATCCTGGTGCCTGCAGTTTAGATTGTACCAGTTAGTTCTGACGCGCGGCTGAAGAGGCTTTGCTGCTCTGACTGCAAAAGTGAGTCTGACGCGCGTTGGGCGGAGCTACTCTAACCTTTCTTTGCCTTGCAGCTATAGTTGCTGGAATCAGTGGGAATAAAGTAGTTTTAATATGTTTTTAAGTGGGAAAATCCACCTGAAAACTTAATTCAACAGCAGCCTCTGTCCGGGTCGCCTCCTCGCGGTTCACCGCGGCGGCTAAAAGGTGTTTTTCATCAAAATAATCCAAACTTCAGGCAGCAGGATAATAAAAGCGAACATATTCTGTCGGCAGGTTTCAGCATTTTAAGTTAATTTAGACGTCAATAAACTGTTTCAGAGGAGCGATCACAGCGCTCTGTGTCATCAGCGATGTGTCTGTCTCGCTGTCAGCTCCCAGATCAGCTGCTCTGATTGGTTGATTCGGCGCGTCGAGCAGCAAAACTTAAATTTTTCCATCTCGAGCAGCAGCGCGTTTGAATAAAACACAACGCCTGTATGGATGCTAACGTAGTACCTAATGAAGATCAGGTGGATGGATGGATAGATGGATGGATGGATGGATGGATGGATGGATGGATGGATGGATGGATGGATGGATGGATGGATGGATGGATGGATGGATGGATGGAATTTATGGATGGAGTTTAGCAGGCTGTCTCCACTGCAACAATAACAAACACCTCTCCTATTTCAAAAAGTTCTCTCTTTGTTCAAACTGGACATATATATACACGTGTGTGTGTGTATATATCTATCTATATATATATCTATATATAGATAGATATATATATATGAATGTATGTTTATATGTGTGTATATGTTTGTAGGTGTATATGTTTTTATGTACGTTTATGTGTATGTTTCTTTGTGTAAATATGTGTATATACCTATATATATATAGATATATATATATATCTATATATATCTATATATATATATAGATATATATATACACTATATTGCCAAAGGTATTTGCTCACCTGCCTTGACTCACATATGAGCTTAAGTGACATCCCGTTCCTAATCCATAGGGTTCAATATGACGTCGGTCCACCCTTTGCAGCTAGAACAGCTTCAACTCTTCTGGGAAGGCTGTCCACAAGGTTTAGGAGTGTGTTTATGGGAATTTTTGACCATTCTTCCAGAAGCGCATTTGTGAGGTCGCACACTGATGTTGGACGAGAAGGCCTGGCTCTCAGTCTCCGCTCTAATTCATCCCAAAGGTGTTCTATCGGGTTGAGGTCAGGACTCTGTGCAGGCCAGTCAAGTTCATCCACACCAGACTCTGTCATCCATGTCTTTATGGACCTTGCTTTGTGCACTGGTGCACAGTCATGTTGGAAGAGGAAGGGGCCAGCTCCAAACTGTTCCCACAAAGTTGGGAGCATGGAATTGTCCAAAATGTCTTGGTATGCTGAAGCATTCAGAGTTCCTTTCACTGGAACTAAGGGGCCAAGCCCAGCTCCTGAAAAACAACCCCACACCATAATCCCCCCTCCACCAAACTTTACACTTGGCACAATGCAGTCAGACAAGTACCGTTCTCCTGGCAACCGCCAAACCCAGACCCGTCCATCAGATTGCCAGATGGAGAAGCGCGATTCGTCACTCCAGAGAACGCGTCTCCACTGCTCTAGAGTCCAGTGGCGGCGTGCTTTACACCACCGCATCCGACGCTTTGCATTGCACTTGGTGATGTATGGCTTGGATGCAGCTGCTCGACCATGGAAACCCATTCCATGAAGCTCTCTGCGCACTGTTCTTGAGCTAATCTGAAGGCCACATGAAGTTTGGAGGTCTGTAGTGATTGACTCTGCAGAAAGTTGGCGACCTCTTCGCACTATGCGCGTCAGCATCCGCTGACCCCGCTCCGTCAGTTTACGTGGCCTACCACTTCGTGGCTGAGTTGCTGTCGTTCCCAAACACTTCCATTTTCTTATAATACAGCTGACAGTTGACTGTGGAATATTTAGGAGCGAGGAAATTTCACGACTGGATTTGTTGCACAGGTGGCATCCTATCACAGTTCCACGCTGGAATTCACTGAGCTCCTGAGAGCGACCCATTCTTTCACAAATGTTTGTAAAAACAGTCTGCATGCCTAGGTGCTTGAATTTATACACCTGTGGCCATGGAAGTGATTGGAACACCTGATTCCAATAATTTGGATGGGTGAGCAAATACTTTTGGCAATATAGTGTATATCTATATATATATATCTATATATATCTATATATATAGATATATATATATATCTATATATATATATCTATATATATCTATATATATATATATCTATATATATAGATATATATAGATATATATATATATATATAGATATATATATATATATCTATATATATCTATATATATATATAGATATATATAGATATATATATATGTGTGTGTGTGTGTGTGTGTGTGTGTCTGTATATATATCTGTATATGAGTAGGAGTGGGTATTGGGAAAGAAGTCATGATTGGATTTGAATCCCTATTCACATGCCACGATGCGATTCTATCACGATGCATCACGATATTTGAAATATTGCGATGCATCGCGATATTTTCACTGAACACTGTAAGAAAAAGACACAGCCCTTACCAGTGGCTGACTGGCTGTGTGTGATCTGGATTGTGTCTTCAATTGATACATAACTGAAAGCAACTGAATTCATACATAGCTGTATTTATTGAAACGACTTTTGGAGGTGTTGCCATGGAAACAAATACTGGACAGAAATATTACTATTACTGGCGTGGACACACTGACAAAATGATCTTAGGATTCATCAAACTTAAAATAACAAAATAAGGATAATCAGTGCCGTTTACATGGCCTCAGTGGTCCTTTTGCAGATGACGTGCATCATATCAATTTAATTTTTACCTTCTTTGTTTTTAAAGCCAAAATGCATCCAAGCATCTTACTTGAAATGTGATGGAGCCGGGCGAATTTTCTCAGTGTCCTCCATGTTTTGTTTACAAATGACTCGTCTCAGTATCCCACGGCCAGACATGCTTGTGACACAAGGCAGCGGGCGTCAACACATCCACAGCGACATCTGCTGGACTGGAAGTTGTATTCCACTTGATTTGGCTGATGTTCGCCAACCATTCATGTATTTTATTTGTTCATTTTTTTAAATTAAGAATCGATAGTTGGCGTCAAGAATCGATGCAGTAGATCACAAAAATTTGAATCGTGATGCATCGTCATGACGATTATTTTGCACACCCCTAATATGAGTATGTGCGTATATATGGATATGTATATATGTGTGTATATGTTTGTAGGTATATATGTTTTTATGTACGTTTATGTGTATGTTTCTTTGTGTGTATATATATATATATATATGTATATATGTATATGTGTGTGTATATATGTTTATATGTGTATGAGTATGTGTGTATGTATATCCTGTAGTATTGATAATGAACAGTGTCCGGATGCGTCGCCTCCTGCTTTATGAACAGTGACCTTCGCCCTGGTCTAACTGGACCTGTGGTATTGCTGCGTACCCGGTCATGTGCTGAACCAGTCTGTTTCTGTGTTTTCAATGCAGGTAAAATCAAATACTCTGAGCGGGTTTACGACGCCTGTATGGAAGCCTTTGACTGCCTGCCGCTCGCTGCCCTGCTAAACCAACAGTTCCTGTGCGTTCATGGGGGGCTCTCCCCAGAAATCAACTGCTTAGACGACATAAGAAAGGTCGGTCGTCCGGCGCCTTTCTGTACGCCCGTAGCAGAAATCACAGCCATTTATCTGACTGTGTGTTGTGCTCAACAGTTAGACAGGTTTAAAGAGCCGCCTGCATTTGGGCCAATGTGTGACCTGATCTGGGCCGACCCTGGCGAGGACTACGGCAGCGAAAAGACGTCTGAGCACTTCAACCACAACTCTGTCCGAGGATGCTCGTATTTTTTCAGGTATTTGGTCAAACCAGTGGCTCCCTAACCTGACTCCGCCAGATGGATTTGCTCCGCATGACTTTCTCGAAACCTTCCGTTGAAGTATTTTTGGGAAGGGGCGAAAATGCTGGTTAGCTGATTGGCCTATGTTGGTGATAGACGGGCCAAATAAACCAATCAGATCAACGAAGCATATGACGTACTAACAGAGCGACGACGAAGAGGAGCCAATTGATAGATCAAACTCTTGCCGAAACCAGTCGGGAGAAGAGCAAAAACATCTTTTCCTCTGAGAAAAGCCTCCAGAGCAGTGTTTTGCTCTTCTTTCAGTGAAGAAATACTCTGTAATTCCGACAAAACTTGCTCGATAGCCACGCTAACGCTAGTTTCATCGGCTGAAGCCGCCATGTTCTTTAGACTGAACTGTCGCGCTTCTCGTTGCGTCACACCTCAACCCGCCTCAAAGCCAACGCTGATTGGACGTTCGTTTGGTGAACGGCTCCAAATTTTCTTTAACGGAGAGTCTCCAGACTGATCTGCGAGTGAAATCTTGAAAGCTCGCGAGATCAGGATGGTCTCACGAGGCTAGTGGCTCCCTGCACTGCAAGCAACTTTATGGAAAGAAAATTCAGTTTAAATTTATCCCAAGTGGAAATGAACCAACAACCCCTCCTACCAAGACATGAAATTAAATAAAGTTATTAGCTGGAAGGAGGCCTGATACTGTTGAAACTTTTAACATGTGCTTTCTTAGGTAGAGGTTTCACTGATAAAAAGGCTCATTACAGATACGATCGCACGTTCAGAAAGGCACCGAAAATAGGTTAACAGATGCTCTTTGTTCTTTATATTTAGCGGAAATGGGTCAGAAATATTCGGTGGCAAACAAACCAGACTAGAGATGCTGGATTTTCTGGGTCACAACATAAGTGACCACTTTCAGCTGCACGAGCAAGTTTCTTCTAGTGTTGTTTTTTCACAGCCATCTTAGTTTTAGTCTTAGTTTGTCTTCAGGATGAAAACTATTATCAGTTTTAGTCACGTTTAGTCATTATTATACAATAGTTTCAGTCCGGTTTAGTCGACTAAAGCTTAAAAAGGTTTTAGTCTTTTTGTTGTAATTCATAAAACGGTTAATCTTTACACTTTTTAATAACCAGATTCCTTACCAGTGAAAAAAACTGATTTCTAGAATTCAAAAGAAAATTTTTATGAATTGATGCCCTACTTTATACAAAAACGCCTCAAAACAATTATATAAAGAAAGTACATCTAGTTCAAAATATCACCTGCATGAATTTAAATTTCGTTTTTTCTGATTTAGAGCAATTTGGTTCTTTACGTTAAACTTGTGAGGTTGGAGTTTATGCATCGTTTTAGATGTAAATATGAAAACATTTCCTGAAACCAGTCAGGAATTAGTCTGAATCGGTTTTAGGTTGTTTCCTTTCATGTATTTGAATTTGAAATCAACTTAAACCTTTTTGATGGTTTAACATGTGTTCCTCTTTCCTTCCTTTGCAGTTATGCAGCAGTCTGTGACTTTTTAGTAAATAATAACTTGCTGTCAGTAATAAGAGCCCATGAAGCACAGGATGCAGGGTGAGTGTTTTTCTCTACCTTTCAAAGCGTTAACACCATTAAAGCCCCGCCCCTCTCTGTACCCTAAGCTTTAACCTGATAAAGCAGCACAAAGTGCCGCCAATAGACAGTTTAAATATTTATTTATACTCCTAAATGAGCTCCAGAGCAAGTTGTTGCCTTAAAAAGACTCCATATAGTAGTAACTGCAGGAACATTTACTAAGTTTGCATTCAAGAGATAAAAGCCTTTTTAGAGTGTTGTGATTGTCTTTAACTTCCAGGTACCGGATGTACAGAAAAAGCCAAACCACCGGCTTCCCATCGTTAATCACCATCTTTTCAGCTCCAAATTATTTGGATGTCTACAACAACAAAGGTTTCTAACTTTCTTTCTTGTCATTATTATCCGTAAGTTTCTGTTTCCGGTGTTTTGTCAGACCAGCATACATATAGTTAATACGCAGTTATCTACGAAAAATAGACATTGAATTACCTCGACGGGCGTGTATCCCCTTGGTCATGTACAAAAAAACAGTTTCTCCAGGCAGATGTTGCAGATTTGCAAAAGCCAAATGCTACTTAGCTAATTACTCAACATCCATATTTTAAGAGCTTTTGTTACTCAGAAGTACAACAGAAGGACTTAGTTGTGCATTTGCAACAAGCAGATTCTCTCCAGCTCACCAGATAGCACTGCTGACTCACTTTCAACAAGGCTAAATCTTTGGTGTCACTGAAACAGATTTTCTAAGAACCAATTTCATGTGAGCATCACTACCAACTTCCATTATTTTGAATTCAATACTACATAAGATGAATCATGAATGTTTATAGATATGACACATGCCAATTAGTAGATTTTATCTCCTCTGGGTTTTTCACCAGAGGCATCTCGATTTGAATGTTGTGGATTCGCAACGTGTGCCCAAACAGGTACCAATGGATGCTGCATGCTTTGTCAACTAGTTTGCCTATATTTTGAGCAACAGTTTAACAGAAACGGCCTTCTGTCGGTGGAGAAAAAGTTGTCTTGAATTTTGTGAGAGAACATATTTTTTCGAATTTGGTTTTGTAAATTTTTTGTTTGTGACATTCAAATAAAGTTAACGTTCATATCAGATTCAGTCTTCAGTGTTACCACTCCGGGCCACTGTTGCAAATCTGCAACATCCCAGAATTCATTGCATGTGAAGGTCTCTCTCAAAAAAAAGTCTGAATTGTATACTACTACCCCATATGATCATTTTCTCCAAATATCAGATTTTTCCTGCAACTACAACTTAATTTAAGCCTGAGAGGGTTAAGGTCAGATCACCATAAGCTTCAGAAAACACCAAAAAGTCGGTAATTAAATAGTTTTTTTGTACATGACCAGGGGCTACACACCTGTGGAGGTAGTTTATAGTGTGTTTTTTCATACAAACCTAAAGGGATAAATGGGTATTGACTGTGGGTATGCTCACCTGACAGAACAGCGGCCTTGACGCCTCTGCTTTTTGGTTCCTCCTAGCTGCCGTATTAAAGTACGAGAACAATGTGATGAACATCCGACAGTTCAACTGCTCCCCCCACCCCTACTGGTTGCCCAACTTCATGGACGTCTTCACGTGGAGTTTGCCTTTTGTTGGAGAAAAAGGCAAGTTTGTTTTCTTTTTTCTTTTTAAGTTTGTTTGAGAGAAAGAAAAAACAAATCTGTTTTTGTTTCCATTGAACCAAGTTCAGAGATACGAAGCGATGAATAGCGAGACGTCAAGAACAGGAGAGGCCTGTCAGATGCCGACTTCACACCTTTCAAAATAAAAGCCTTTTAAACTTTGTCGTTGTGGATTTACAGCTTATACTGTAAATGTTTAAACCTAAATGATTGAGATGTTTGTATTTAGATGTTTTAATATTACCGTCTGATGATTCCCCAGGCTAGCAGAGAGATATCTCCTTCTATGTTCAGTTATCTGTTATGGCGGCTCCTCCTTAAGGCCAGAACACACCGAATCTCATTTTGATCCGACAGAGAATCATGTCAGACGAGGTTATGGCGTTTAGCGCTCATTGAAAGTCAATGGGGAGGATTTCCTGCAGGGGGCAGCGTAGCTCCAACTGAAATAGAGCCCAGGGCCGTTTCTCTGGGAGAACGGGGGCACAGCATGACCCTGGGTAATTTGGAACAGATGCGTACAGATGACATCATCACATTCAAAGCCAGTCTGGAGCTGCAATTCACCTCCTGTTATCAATAGTCTTTAGATAATAATAAATTGTTTTTCATTTAGTGGGGGAATAATAATGAACACAGTCAGATAAACACAATTTAAATGAACATTTTGCCAAATAAAACAATCAAAGCTCCATCAGAGCCAGCGGTCCTTCACACACAGCTATGCAGAGAGAGGGCCGCTGCAGACGGGCTAACGCTAGCCCTGGCCAGTGCGGACGGGCTAGCGTTAGTCCTGGCCGCCACAGACGGGCTAATGTTAGCCCTGGCCGCTGCAGACGGGCTAACGTTAGCCCTGGCCGCTGCGGACGGGCTAACGTTAGCCCTGGCCGCCGCGGACGGACTAACGTCAGGTAAAACTCCATCGGTATTTCGACGCGCTAAAATTACAGATGCTCCCGACTCGGCTCACTGACGCTGCATGATGTTATTATCGTTGTCTGGGCAACCACAACATTTTACATCATGTGGCAACGTTCAGCCAATCATGTAGCATAACGTCACTGGCAGGAAGCAGGACCCAAGCAGATCTGGTAGCTACAGGGTAACTTCTAGGCTGCAGTTCTGCCTGCCTTAGAAAAGTTACAGTTATTGCTTTTATTTTATTTATATTTAATTTCCTCATTTTTTATTCAATGTATGTTCAGCTTAAAATAAAAAGTTAAAAATCTCAATTTGGATGTGAAATCAGCAGAATATGTTGAGTTTTATAAAGTTTAATTGAAAGGATGTAAAACAAGCAAAACAACCTTTTCTTGTTATAATGGAGATTGACATAAATTCAGTATTTTTTCCTTCAATCCACATTTAATAAATTCCACATGAAGTCTCTATTTATTGATAAACATGTAGTAGTTTTAAAGTTGCAGCTGAGAAGCTAATCCTTTACGTTTGAACTTGTCTCCTCTGTGTTTCAGTGACTGAGATGCTGGTGAATGTGTTAAATATTTGCTCCGATGATGAGCTCATGTCAGAAGGAGACGACATGTATGAAGGTAAGTCCATCATGAGAAACGCTCAGATTCCTCTGATTTTGGTAAATCTCTGTAAAGCTCAGGCCATTTTCTTCTCTGCTGGTCGCTATGGAAACAAGCTGGTTATAATTCAGCTATCAGGTGTTGGTATGAAGGCCTTAAACCGCAGGTGTCAAACTCCGGCCCTGAAACCCGAACAGACTTGGATCTGATAATTTGCTCATTAGCATGACTGAGGAGAACCTGGCAGCCAAACACTCATTTGAACCTTTGCAGCTAAATTTAAACTGCTGGAGCTTATTTTAATGGTTTTACTGGAAAACCATTCAGTCTGAATACTACCCCCCCAATATTAACTATGTTCTCTGACTGGATGAGATAAAACCAGTAGGAATCACTGGCAGTGGGCGGTTAGGGCCTTCAAAGCCTTCACTGGCGGCCTAAAATCAGTCAGAAACACTAACCTACATTCACCTAACTTTCATTTTCTTCTGTCCAACTGTATTAATTTATTCCAAACAATCCTTTCTCTCTTCATATCATAGTGTTCCTTTTCCATTACATTTATCTGGTGGCTATATTTTTTATCCAATCACATTTCGGTCTCTGTGTTTTGCTATGGTAATCTAGTAGGGGAACCAGTAGGGGAAAACCCCCAAGAGGCGAGCGGGCCTGAGGCAGCTGCTGCTGGGGATTCCCAGTGACAGCGCAGCGCCGGTATGTGGGGGTCTGAGCGGCTCCCACAGAGAAATAATCTTTGAAGGCAGGATGGTAATCTGGATGAACTGACCAGGGCTGTGAATCTTTGGGATTCCCACGATTCGATATTATATATATTCTATTCCAGTCTGCTGGCATAAAAGAAGATGGGTGATGTCTTTCGAGATGAGAACGGGGATTTAAAGTACTCCCGAAATACTTAACTTTACTGTTGCAATCTCTGCAGATCGCATGAGTCATGTCAAGCCTTTTTTACCCTGGCCGGGTCGAAGGTAAAATCCAAAGTGTCAAATGGTTGCTTTTAAAGACCGCGGAGGCGGTTGAATTTCTTTTTCTTCGTCCTCCATACGTTAGCGGCAACAAACACGTTAGCTCACACAACACTACGCACCACTCTGTAGCCTGCTAGGCTAACGCTTGCATGCCTGTGCATAGCTCACGCTGCTCATTGGCTTCGCCAAACACTACGGTGCCTGATAAGGCAAAATAAAAATCATTTTTAAAGAAAATGAGAATCGATTCTGAGTCTTTAAATGTTAGAAACGCGATTTGAGCTCAAATCTAGAACTGACTGCACAGACCATGTTTTCAGGAGGACTTTCTCACCTAAAAATAGATTCAAACTACTTTTTACCCACTGATTACAGCAAATATAGCTGCCATTGTTACAGGAAAAGAAAGGATAGGGTAGCTCTGCCCGACCCACATTAGATCCACTTTTCGACTGCGCAGCTAGAGCGGCAGAGACGCTTCAGCTGCGCATAAGAACTAAACTTTTACAAGCATCAAAAATGAAGCAGAATTTGCGTTTTTGCTGCTTCTGCTGCGTGCGCTCTGAACGTAGCATTCGTCTAAATGAAAAGTTTCATCGCAAAACGCAATATGCGCCAAATTTGAATTTTTTAATCTACCTGTACCAATTCATTGCTGATGGAGAAGGCAATGTGGGTGCTGAATCATTTTTCAGCAAAACAAGTTAAGTCACACAGCTCTAAAACATGCCTTCTTTTCAAAACGCGATACAAGCCTGAACATTTCCACACAAACAGCGATGCATTCTCTCAGCCAATCAGCGCGCATGTTGGTCCTCTGCAGAAACAAAGAGGGCGATGCTTCTATGACAATCCTAGTAAGGTAGTCCAGGATGCCTTTATTCTGAGTTTAATGGACATTTCCAAACCAGTGTGCAATTTGTGTTATTCTGTTCAGTTAGGATGGTGAAATACTAAGCTACTACAGTTTTACAGTCACTACACGGTGTTTTATCTAAATCGTTTAAAAAAAGTTAATCTCAGGAAGTTATGATGGTTTACTGACAGTTGAATGTCTTGGGTGGTTCATAAAATAAGTTTGAATAATATTCAAGCAGTAGCAACGTGAAAATGCTGTTTTATAATCTATTTTTAATCCGAGATGTATATGTTAATTTGCACTTGGATATGTTGCGTTTTGCAAAAAAAAGTTATGAAATTAAAATTTTTCTCAAAAGTTTTACTTTTTCAATATATTTTTAATGCAGTATTTTATGCACTTATGAAATAAAGTCTAAAAAGATGGTTTTCTTCCTTTGTTATATATGATTATGGTTAAAAAAGAAAAAGTAATTTTTCTCAAATATTCTAAAATGGATATATGTCGTTTTGCGATGGAACTCTTCAAATGGAGCATTATGGTGCGTTCAGCACGGTTTTGGCATCAAAGCTTTTGATTTACATGCAAGTCTATGGGGGACGGCATCAAGAGGTCCAACGGCGCATCCAAGCGTTCGAAGCTGGAGTTCAGTAAATTAAACTTTTGCAGCGGGACGCTGGAGCCTCAGCCAATCAGAAAAGCTGATTCAGGAGTTTTTTGGAGGAGACAGACTCAACCTGTGAGCTGTCATCCCTTCTCCAGACATTCTGCATTTGAAACATAAACAAACATCAAGGAGTTAAACTCCAGAGGTTAAAAAAAGCTGGTAGAATGGATTGTTATGTAGAAGGAACAGAGAGCAGCTCTGATCATTATTGCTGCACTAAAGCATTTTTTAATGAACTATAGAGAAACAGTTTATAAATACCCAGATTAACTAGAAATTATGAACGTGAGCAGGAAATCCCCCACTGGCTGACCGCAGCAGAGAGCTTTCAGCGGGGATTTCCAGCGCTGCCTCCCGACGATATGCTCGAGGTCTGGCGCAATTTTAGCAGCAGAACCAGGCTCAGTGTGAGCGGCCATCTGCTGAGGCCCACTGGGGTTCAAGGAGACAGAAGCAGACATAGAAAGAGAAGCATAGATACAAAAGGCAACTGTCAACCAGCTCCACAGGCGGCCCCGTCCAGGAAACACACAGCCAGGCAGACGAGCTCCGAGCCAGCTCCCATGTCAGAGGATGAAGAGAGCACATCCAGTTAGTCACAGTCAGAGAAACAGGACTACACTGGAAAACAGGCCAAGCTCCAACATCTAGAAACAAAGGTGTTGATGGCAGCAGCACAGCTGATATTTCTCTCCAGGATGGAGTCACAGCCAAACAGGAACAGACCAGATGAAGCTACTATGAGGAAAAGAAAAGAGAGAGCAGAACGTTAGAGATTGAACTAACAGATTCTGCAGAGTGGGAGAATAGAGATAGAATGAAGCAGAATGATGAAAAAGGGGTCCCTATGTCCTCCAGCAGTCTAAGCATATAGCAGCAGAACTATAGAGATAGCTCAGGATAACCTGAGCCACTCTAACTAGAAGCTTTATCAAAAAGGAAAGTTTTAAGCCTAGCCTTAAAAGTAGACAGGGTGTCTGCCTCACGGACTAAAACTGGTAGTTGGTTCCACAGGAGAGGAGCCTGAGAACTAAAAGATCTGCCACCCATTCTACTTTTAGAAGTTCTAGGAACCACTAGTAAACCTGCAGATTGAGAGCGAAGTGCTCTGTTAGGAACATAAGGAACAATCAGATCTCTGATATCAGATGGAGCTTGGCCATTTAAGGCTTTATATGTGAGAAGGAGGATTTTAAATTCTATTCTGGATTTAACAGGAAGCCAATGAAGAGAAGCCAGGATAGGAGAGATGTGATCTCTCTTTTTCATTTTCATTAGAACTCTGGCTGCAGCATTTTGGATCAGCTGAAGGCTTTTAACTACAGTTTGTGGACTTCCTGATAGTAAAGAATTACAATAGTCCAGCCTTGAAGTAACAAATGCATGGACTAGTTTCTCAGCATCACCCCTGGACAGGAGATTTCTCATTTTTGCAATATTCCTCAGATGAAAGAAGGAAATTCTAGGAACTTCTTTGATATGGGATTTAAATGACAGGTCCTGATCTGTCATATTTTTTTACTTTATTATCTGAAATCAGTTTAATCCCATCCAAATGAAGTGACTGACTTATCAGCTTCTTTTTCACAGAAGCTGATTAGTCAGTCACTTATAGTAAAGTAAAATATATAATATTCCACTAAAGGAGTCAGGGCCTCCAGCAGAGGGAGGGGGTTAATCAGTGATTTTTGTCATCTCTGATGTAAAGTTGCCTACTGACACAAAAAAGTCCCTGTCCTTTAAGTAGGATTTAAACCAGTTGAGAGCTGTACCAGAGAGGCCGACCCAGTTTTCCAGGCGCTCTAACAGTGATCGACAGTATCGAATGCTGCACTGAGGTCCAATAGTACCAGCACTGTGGTTCTTCCGCTGTCTGTATTTATACGGATGTCATTAAACACCTTGATAAGGGCGGTCTCTGTACTGTGGTGAGCACGGAAACCTGACTGGAACACGTCAAAGCGGCTGGTCATATCTAAGAAAGTGTTTAACTGTTGAAACACTGCTTTTTGTAGGTCTATCCAATTGAGTGCAGAGGCATTTTTTTTCCTGGTTGGTTCGAAACACGCCCCATAATCACAGCTCTATGGAGCAGTATCAGACTCATTCTCACTAGAATTGAGTCGGACTACGTCAGGCTAGTCAGGATCCCCCTGGGGACACAAATCTCCCAGTGTCTATGTTTACATAGACTACAGGTATGTAGCATATGGGTTAGTTTCATCTGGATTTATAGACACATATAGCTGAGTATCATCAGCATAACAATGGAAATTAATCCCATTCTGTCTAATAATTCTATACTGATTGGGAGCACATATACCAGTGTTGTGGTCAAGACCACCTAATCTGAGACCAAGACAAGACCAATACTTTTAGGGTCCGAGACCAAGTCAAGACCAAGACTTTTAGGGTCCGAGACCAAGTCAAGACCAAGACCAGCGCCAGTATGGGACAATAAAATGTGAAACATGATCAATATCACTAAAATTGATCTAAAAGACCCACATTCACATAAAAACACCTAGATATTTAACACACAGAACTGGGCGAAACATTAACATCTTTATTTAGTACTTCTGTGTAGTAATCAAAGAATTTCAAAGTAGATCAAAATTGCATTTTCTCTGCAATTCATGAACAGTACATACATTTATGTTTTGTCTTTAAATGTGCTATTTCAAAACAATGTGTAAAATTCTGTAAAATGTGTAAAACTGAAAAAAGCCAATCATTTCTCTTTTTTCTCTCTCATATACAGATTAAAGCTATATTATATAACTTTTCTTAAGTAAATCTATATCTGTCACCAAGTTGTGAAATATGTTATGAGACAGATAATTTGTTGAAAAAATAGATTGATCTCCTTCACTGCATTTACCAATGAGACAGGTTATTGCTTGGATTTGAATCCAATAAAAAGAAGGATCTTAAAGAAACTGATAATATTCTGATGATTAGCGTTATTTCCACAGTTGTGGTCTTGACCAGTCTTGAAATAAAATGCCGAGTCCTCAGCGCCCTAGACCGAGACCAAATGCGGTCAAGTCCTAGACGAGACCGAGACCATCAAAAAATGGTCTCGAGACCAAGACCGATCTCCAGTACTACAACACCGACATATGCAGTAATAGCCATGGAAAATGGCCCTTCCCTGTCAAATGGCAGCCCACTTCCTTGCAACTCCCAACAAAATTCCCTCCAAGATTCAGCCATTCAGATGACGCTTCTCTTTAGATCTTAATGTCCACAAATCATGACAGAAAGAATATTTTGGTACAAAGATTGATGTTTAAAAAGGAATTAGGGGACCAGCCAAGGACCCATTAAGGAAACTGGGTAAATTTTGAATGGCTTCTACTGTATAGTAAAGAGAATTGGTCCTAGCACTGATCCCTGTGGTACTGCACAGGTAAGAGGAAGATCTGTCATTAACGTGAACAAACTGAAATCGATCAGATAGATCAGATTTAAACCGGTCTAGAGCTGTTCCTTTAATTCCAACAAAATATTCAAGTCTTTCTAAAAGAATATTATGATCAACTGGATCCAATGCAGCACTAAGATCCAACAGGACGAGCACAGATACAAGTCCATTATCTGAGGCCATGAGAATATCATTAGTGACTTTCACCAGAGCAGTTTCAGTGCTATAGATTACCATCCTGCATTAAAAATGATTTTGCTGTCAGAGCCGTTTAGACCCCCACATACCGGCAGAGATGGGAAGTAACGAAGTACAAATACTTCGTTACTGTATTATATTTTTACTTTACTTTACTACTTATTTTTATGGTGACTTTTTACTTCTTCTCCTTACATTTTTACACAAATATCTGTACTTTCTACTCCTTACATTTTAAAAAATTGGCTCGTTACTTTAGTTT